>NC_089216.1:49038-69038 GCF_963930695.1 Labrus bergylta | reverse complement strand
AGCACATCAGTTTGAAACGAGGCGTTCTGTCACATATGAACGAGACACCAAGGTCGAGGTTTGATCATCACCATAAACAACAACAGGATCCATATTCTACATAACGAGCACAGATTGTCTGAAAGGTCTCTGAGCCAATATGTTGGTGGTTTGATGACACCGTGAGGCTCGTTAAAGAGGAACGCAGCAGACACAAAAGAGGCTGGTTTCATATTTTTCAGACGTGTTGGGAGACCACCGAGCAGAAGAACTGACGGACCAAAGTCAGAGTATCACTTCAACATTTAGACGTTATCCTCTGGGCGGTGTGAATGTTGATACCTGTTATTGACTTGACAGAAAGTGAGAGCGATAATTAGAAGAAAAAAAAGACTCAAAGCTGATTTCTGACCTCGATGTTTCAGGATGAAGTCATCTGACTAAATGATCTATTTAAAAAGATCCTTGATGGTAGAAGAGCTGTCAGTTTGTCCTGTTTGATCCTCGAGCGTTCAGCAGCTCGCTCTGAATGAGAAAAAGATTGTGGGGGGTCTGATAAAGTGTGAGGCTTCACAGAGATCAAAGGTCAGTAAACATACCACTTTAATGTTTACAACACGATTGTATAAGATATGACTGTTCATGTCTCTGTTTCTGATCGTTCATCAGAGCAGAATAAATTAGAAATGACTTCAGAGTTAGCGTGATCACCAGTTTCGCTCTTCAAAGGAAGGATGTCGTGTGAACGCTGAAGTTGAGTCTGGATCAGAGATGAGTCATCAGCTTTCTTCAGACCTTTTCCCACTAACACTGTTTTGAAGTTGGCAGCGCCCATTTCAGAGCGCTCCTCACCAGCACTCGTTGGTTGCTAGGTTACCAGAGTTAACTCCTGCTTCCCTCAGAGGATGTAAAGGAGTCCTGATATCAGCTGTTCCCTCCCAAAGGTAGACCAGCGTCACCTCCGCCATTGTTGTTGACAAAGCTGATATCAGAAGTCTTGCGCATTCTTGATTCTGATTGGTTGGTGATGGAGAAGTGACATTGATGAGTACTGCACTGTTCTTAAAGTTGAACTGTTTTCAACAGCTGATGATGAGGTCGTTTAGCGCTCAGGACGCTGAAAACGTTGAGCTTGTCCTCCACAGAATGACCCGTGGGTTCAACTATACTTTAACATTGTGATCGGTGAAGGCCCACAGTGACATGTTGTGTCTAAGCTGTAACGCAGCCTCCCACCACTAGTCGGGGCTGCAGCTCACTCTCCTCGCTCTACTGCCTGAATGGAAAGCAGCCCAGTGGAAGGATGGCGTCCCATAACGTGGAGCCGTCTGTCTGTCTTTAGATCTTTAAGATGGTGGTCAAGTTGTTTGTAGGCGGAGTCCAGTTAAACAGGGATATAACCCTCTAACCGTAACGCAGAATGCAGACGCTGTCATTCTGCGTGCTCTGACACCTGCTCATCACCACTGAACTATAAATATCACTCTCCATCAAAAGGCTTCTTGTGCTCCATGTGAGTGTGAGATAGAAATATATCAGATAGATATTCAGGGCTGCTCCGAGTGCTTCAGGCAAACTGTCAGAAACAAACAGTTCATTAGCTCAAACAGGCAGCTTGTTCTTTAAGTCAGATGTGGGTTATAGAAAATGATTTCCCCGAGCACAAACACACGATCAAACGCCTGAAATGAACAAAGCGCTCAGGAGTGGAAGTGAAGCCTGAATGTGTCTCTGAAAGCTGCAGACAGGAAGTTTGAATAATCGTGACGATTCCAATCACAGTGGGAGGTAAAAAGCTAATTCAGCTGTGATGGTGCCAAACCTCGTCTGGGCTTTCACAGACCTGTAGGTCATTAAGCAATCAGCTAAACAGAAGGAGAGTGAGGCCGCAGGCTGAGTGTTTGTCAGATCAGTGTGAAGTTTAAAACCCATTTTGACATGAAAGTTACAATTAATGAAGCTCTTAGCAAACACCCAACAGCAACACACTGCTCATGAAGTGTACAAATTCTCCACATCTGGATCCTCTGGATAATCAGGAACATCTGGAATCATCTGGATAATCAGGAGCATTTGGAACATCTGCAGCAGTCGATGGATCTAAACCAGCAGTTCTGCAGCTACAGGTCGACCTCTGAGGAACACACAGCAGCAGCGAGGCACGAACATGAAGAGTGTCTCATGGAGGGACATTTGCATGTGATTGGTTCCCTCTCGGGAAATGATGGAGCGTAATTACAGGCGGTAAGAGAGCGATCAGTGTCATCACTGCCTGTGTAATCGCCATAATTTACAGCGCTACGCTTAACTGGTCGCAAAAGCTGAGAGATTCAATCAATTGAGACACACTCACACACACACACACACACACACACACACACACACACACACACACGCACGCACGCACGCACGCACACACACACACACTCACACACACACACACACTCACACACACGCACACACACACGCACACACACACGCACGCACACACACACACTCACACACACACACTCACACACACACACACACACACACACACACACACACACACATCGCCCCCCTGCATCCTGCCATCTTTATTTTGGATGTGCATGTTTTCTCGATTGTTGTTGAACCCTACCTCACGCCCATCACAGCTCAAACAGCTCTTCCTCCTCCGGCTGACCCCGTCTCCTTACACAAGAGCTCCAGGAGGGGACAATGCTGAAACTACCCCCACCCCACCCCCCCCCCGGACCACCTGACCCCCCGACCCCCCGACCACATGGCCCCTGAAGACTCTGTGATAGATACAGAGAGAAGTCTTTGGCTCTTGTTTGAGTGACGCTAAAACCTCTTCATGTTTCTGAGCTTTTTATTTCAGCCTTGAGCAGGAACGCCCCTCGAACACTGCAGGTGAAGAAACACCCGCTGAGCGAGTAAAAACCCTCGGGAGGCCCAACCGGAAGTTCAAAACCCCAAAATATTCTACATCAAATATTTGAGCAGCTTCTCACTGTCATCTCCCTCTGAGGCTCATTGCACAAAAAAAAAAAACGAAATAGCCTTTTCACGATTGACTTTTCACCTGGCTGAGGTCGCTGCATGGGAGGATTTATCTCCACCTTCATATGCAGAAAGAATATATTCACTTTTAAAAAGTCGTCTCCCGCTTCATTAAAACAACTCTGAGGAAAAACATGGGGCGTCCTCCGTCTGAACACAGGGACAATTATCTGAAATGTGATGGAAACATGACGCGGGTATTTAAATGTTTACTGACAGAAGTCGTCATGTAGTAATGAACCATGCAGGGAGATATCGTGCTCTCATGAATAATAATGACAAAGACATGCTTCATTTCAAAACGTGATGTTAGAGGACTCTTTGTAATGGTTACAGTCAGTGTTGTGAGAAACGTCTCATTCTTCTCCCCCGGGGATGATCGTGATTGAGGACTACAGAAAGCACAGAAAACAGCATGTGACCCCCCCCCCCCCCCCCCCAGCTCCCGTATTAGCATAACAAGCGATTAGATTTCTAATTAAGTGCTGTTAGCAGAGCTTCATGGATGTTATTGGAGGAGCTGGAGAGTGTCGCTGCCTGATGCTCAGAAATCAACAAGCCTGGAGAAAACCTTGGAGGAGTGAGGAAGGAGAGTGGGAAGATCCAACTACCCAGAGGCCAGGACTCAAGACAGAAAAACAGGTAGAGAGAGAAATGGAAGATGGATGACCATGAAGGAAGGACATGAAGGAGAGATATGAAGGAAGGATATGAAGGAGGGACATGAAGGAGGGAAGGAGGGGCATGAAGGAAGCACATGTAGGAGGGAAAGAGGGACATGAAGGAAGCACATGAAAGAAGGACATGAAGGAGGGACATGAAGGAGGGACATGAAGGAGGGAAGGAGAGACATGAAGGAAGCACATGAAGGAAGGACATGAAGGAGGGACATGAAGGAGGGAAGGAGAGACATGAAGGAAGGACATGAAGGAGGGAAGGAGAAACATGAAGGAAGCACATGAAGGAGGGAAGGAGGGACATGAAGGAAGCACATGAAGGAAGGACATGAACGAGGGAAGTGAAGGAGGGAAGGAGGGACATGAAGGAAGCACATGAAGGAGGGACATGAAGGAGGGAAGGAGAGACATGAAGGAAGGACATGAAGGAGGGAAGGAGACACATGAAGGAAGGAAATGAAGGAGGGACATGAAGGAATGACATGAAGGATGAAATCTTTAGCAGAAGAGTCCTTCATCTTTAGATAAATGAAGTTTTGAATGAAGAGTTTTATTTTGATTATTTTTATTCACACAGTGTGTTCTCTCACTGTGTGAATGTTAGTGAGGAACAGCGTGTTCTCTCACGTTCTCTCACTGTGTGAATGTTAGTGAGGGACAGCGTGTTCTCTCACTGTGTGAATGTTAGTGAGGAACAGCGTGTTCTCTCACGTTCTCTCACTGTGTGAATGTTAGTGAGGAACAGCGTGTTCTCTCACGTTCTCTCACTGTGTGAATGTTAGTGAGGAACAGCGTGTTCTCTCACGTTCTCTCACTGTGTGAATGTTAGTGAGGAACAGCATGTTCTCTCACTGTGTGAATGTTACTGAGGAACAGCGTGTTCTCTCACTGTGTGAATGTTAGTGAGGAATGTTAGTAAGGAACAGCGTGTACTCTCACTGTGCGAATGTTAGTGAGGAACAACGAGTTCTCACTGTGTGAATGTTAGTGATGAACAGCGAGTTCTCTCACGTTCTCTCACTGTGTGAATGTTAGTGAGGAACAGCGTGTTCTCTCACTGTGCGAATGTTAGTGAGGAACAGCGTGTTCTCTCACTGTGCGAATGTTAGTGATGAACATTGTGTTCTCTCACTGTGTGAATGTTAGTGATGAACAGCGAGTTCTCTCACTGTGCGAATGTTAGTGAGGAACAGCGTGTTCTCTCATTGTGTGAATGTTAGTGAGGAACAGTGTGTTCTCTCACTGCAAATGTTAGTGAGGAACAGCGTGTTCTCTCACGTTCTCTCACTGTGTGAATGTTAGTGAGGAACTGCCCATTCTCTCACTGTGTGAATGTTAGTGATGAACAGCCCGTTCTCTCACTGTGTGAATGTTAGTGATGAACAGCGTGTTCTCTCACTGTGCGAATGTTAGTGATGAACAGCGTGTTCTCTCACTGTGTGAATGTTAATGAGGAACAGTGGTTCTCTCACTGTGTGAATGTTAGTGAGGAACAGCGTGTACTCTCACTGTGCGAATGTTAGTGAGGAACAACGAGTTCTCTCACTGTGTGAATGTTAGTGAGGAACAGCGCGTTCTCTCACTGTGTAAATGTTAGCGATGAACAGCGTGTTCTCTCACGTTCTTTCACTGTGTGAATGTTAGTGAGGAACAGCCCGTTCTCTCACTGTGTGAAAGCTAGTGATGAACAGCGAGTTCTCTTACTGTGTGAATGTTAGTGAGGAACAGCGTGTTCTCTCACGTTCTCTCACTGTGTGAATGTTTGTGAGGAACAGCGTGTTCTCTCACTGTGTGAATGTTAGTTATGAACAGTGTGTTCTCTCATTGTGTGAATGTTAGTGAGGAACAGCGTGTTCTCTCATTGTGTGAATGTTAGTGAGGAACAGTGTGTTCTCTCACTGTGCAAATGTTAGTGAGGAACACCGTGTTCTCTCACATTCTCTTACTGTGTGAATGTTAGTGAGGAACAGCTTGTTCTCTCACTGTGTGAATGTTAGTGAGGAACAGCGAGTTCTCTCACTGTGTGAATGTTAGTGAGGAACAGCGAGTTCTCTCACTGTGTGAATGTTAGTGAGGAACAGCGTGTTCTCTCACTGTGTGAATGTTAGTGAGGAACAGCGTGTTCTCTCACTGTGTGAATGTTAGTGAGGAACAGCGTGTTCTCTCACTGTGCGAATGTTAGTGATGAACATTGTGTTCTCTCACTGTGTGAATGTTAGTGATGAACAGCGAGTTCTCTCACTGTGCGAATGTTAGCGATGAACAGCATGTTCTCTCATTGTGTGAATGTTAGTGAGGAACAGCGTGTTCTCTCATTGTGTGAATGTTAGTGAGGAACAGCGTGTTCTCTCACTGTGTGAATATTAGTGATGAACGGCCCGTTCTCTCACTGTGTGAAAGCTAGTGATGAACAGCGAGTTCTCTTACTGTGTGAATGTTAGTGAGGAACAGCGTGTTCTCTCACGTTCTCTCACTGTGTGAATGTTTGTGAGGAACAGCGTGTTCTCTCACTGTGTGAATGTTAGTTATGAACAGTGTGTTCTCTCATTGTGTGAATGTTAGTGAAGAACAGCGTGTTCTCTCATTGTGTGAATGTTAGTGAGGAACAGTGTGTTCTCTCACTGTGCAAATGTTAGTGAGGAACACCGTGTTCTCTCACATTCTCTTACTGTGTGAATGTTAGTGAGGAACAGCTTGTTCTCTCACTGTGTGAATGTTAGTGAGGAACAGCGAGTTCTCTCACTGTGTGAATGTTAGTGAGGAACAGCGAGTTCTCTCACTGTGTGAATGTTAGTGAGGAACAGCGTGTTCTCTCACTGTGTGAATGTTAGTGAGGAACAGCGTGTTCTCTCACTGTGCGAATGTTAGTGATGAACATTGTGTTCTCTCACTGTGTGAATGTTAGTGATGAACAGCGAGTTCTCTCACTGTGCGAATGTTAGCGATGAACAGCATGTTCTCTCATTGTGTGAATGTTAGTGAGGAACAGCGTGTTCTCTCATTGTGTGAATGTTAGTGAGGAACAGCGTGTTCTCTCACTGCAAATGTTAGTGAGGAACAACGTGTTCTCTCACGTTCTCTCACTGTGTGAATGTTAGTGAGGAACTGCCAGTTCTCTCACTGTGTGAAAGCTAGTGATGAACAGCGAGTTCTCTCACTGTGTGAATGTTAATGAGGAACAGTGGTTCTCTCACTGTGTGAATGTTAGTGAGGAACAGCGTGTACTCTCACTGTGCGAATGTTAGCGAAGAACAACGCGTTCTCTCACTGTGTGAATGTTAGTGAGGAACAGCGCGTTCTCTCACTGTGTAAATGTTAGCGATGAACAGCGTGTTCTCTCACGTTCTTTCACTGTGTGAATGTTAGTGAGGAACAGCCCGTTCTCTCACTGTGTGAATATTAGTGATGAACGGCCCGTTCTCTCACTGTGTGAAAGCTAGTGATGAACAGCGAGTTCTCTTACTGTGTGAATGTTCGTGAGGAACAGCGTGTTCTCTCACATTCTTTCACTGTGTGAATGTTAGTGAGGAACAGCGTGTTCTCTCACATTCTCTCACTGTGTGAATGTTTGTGAGGAACAGTGTGTACTCTCACTGTGTGAATGTTAGTGATGAACAGCGTGTTCTCTCATTGTGTGAATGTTAGTGAGGAACAGCGTGTTCTCTCACTGTGCGAATGTTAGTGATGAACATTGTGTTCTCTCACTGTGTGAATGTTAGTGATGAACAGCGAGTTCTCTCACTGTGCGAATGTTAGCGATGAACAGCATGTTCTCTCATTGTGTGAATGTTAGTGAGGAACAGCGTGTTCTCTCATTGTGTGAATGTTAGTGAGGAACAGCGTGTTCTCTCACTGCAAATGTTAGTGAGGAACAACGTGTTCTCTCACGTTCTCTCACTGTGTGAATGTTAGTGAGGAACTGCCCGTTCTCTCACTGTGTGAAAGCTAGTGATGAACAGCGAGTTCTCTCACTGTGTGAATGTTAGTGAGGAACAGCGTGTTCTTTCACTGTGTGAATGTTAATGAGGAACAGTGGTTCTCTCACTGTGTGAATGTTAGTGAGGAACAGCGTGTACTCTCACTGTGCGAATGTTAGCGAGGAACAACGAGTTCTCTCACTGTGTGAATGTTAGTGAGGAACAGCGCGTTCTCTCACTGTGTAAATGTTAGCGATGAACAGCGTGTTCTCTCACGTTCTTTCACTGTGTGAATGTTAGTGAGGAATAGCCCGTTCTCTCACTGTGTGAATATTAGTGAGGAACGGCCCGTTCTCTCACTGTGTGAAAGCTAGTGATGAACAGCGAGTTCTCTTACTGTGTGAATGTTCGTGAGGAACAGCGTGTTCTCTCACATTCTTTCACTGTGTGAATGTTAGTGAGAAACAGTGTGTTCTCTCACTGTGTGAATGTTAGTGAGGAACAGCGTGTTCTCTCACGTTCTCTCACTGTGTGAATGTTTGTGAGGAACAGTGTGTACTCTCACTGTGTGAATGTTAGTGATGAACAGCGAGTTCTCTCATTGTGTGAATGTTTGTGAGGAACAGTGTGTTCTCTCACTGTGTGAATGTTAGTGAGGAACAGTGTGTTCTCTCATTGTGTGAATGTTAGTGAGGAACAGCGTGTTCTCTCATTGTGTGAATGTTAGTGAGGAACAGTGTGTTCTCTCACTGTGCAAATGTTAGTGAGGAACACCGTGTTCTCTCAAATTCTCTCACTGTGCAAATGTTAGTGAGGAACAGCGTGTTCTCTCACTGTGTGAATGTTAGTGAGGAACAGCGAGTTCTCTCCCTGTGCGAATGTTTGTGAGGAACAGCGTGTTCTCTCACTGTGCGAATGTTAGTGAGGAACAGCGTGTTCTCTCACTGTGCGAATTTTAGTGAGGAACAGCGAGTTCTCTCACTGTGCGAATGTTAGTGAGGAACAGCGTGTTCTCTCACTGTGCGAATGTTAGTGAGGAACAGCGAGTTCTCTCACTGTGCAAATGTTAGTGAGGAACAGCGTGTTCTCTCACTGTGCGAATGTTAGTGAGGAACAGCGTGTTCTCTCACTGTGCGAATGTTAGTGAGGAACAGCGAGTTCTCTCACTGTGCAAATGTTAGTGAGGAACAGCGTGTTCTCTCACTGTGCGAATGTTAGATAGGAACAGCGTGTTCTCTCACTGTGCGAATGTTAGTGAGGAACAGCGTGTTCTCTCACTGTGCGAATGTTAGTGAGGAACAGCGTGTTCTCTCACTGTGTGTCAGTTTGGAACAGTTAGCTCCTAAGTTTCATTCAGAGAGTAAAAAGCTGCAAACGTCCGTCCTGTCTGAACAGCAGAGACATGGATCATGTAAAGGACTCTGACAGGAACCTTTTTTCATCTAGAACATTCAATCAGGATGCTCTATCAATACTTTGGCCCATATTCCATTGTGCAGGGGAACATACTTAACATCGACCTATCAGACTGAAGCCACAGTCTGATGAATGTGTGGGCAGAATGGTCAAAGGTCAAGGTTTGGAAGCCTGTTCAGCAGAGAGCAGACAGAATGACAGTGTGTGTGTGTGTGTGTGTGCGTGCGTGCATGTGATGAAGAATTATTGATGTGTCGTTGGCTGGCCCAGCTTGACTCTGACACGTTTCCCACAGAGCTGAGCCTGAGGGGACAAACACCGGGCTGCAAATCTGACGGATTCACAGAAGCAGGAAAACACTTCCCTCAGGAAACTCACAGAACTCTGTTTCAAACAGTAACAACAGCCCAGGAGGAGGAGGAGGAAGAAGAGGAGGAAGAGGAGGAAGAGGAGGAGGAGGAGGAGGAAGAGGAGGAAGAGGAAGAGGAGCTAGAGGAGGAGCAAGAGGAGGAGGAAGAGGAGGAGGAAGAGTAGGAAGAGGAAGAGGAAGGAGAGGAGGAGCACGAGGAAGAGGAAGAGGAAGAGCAAGAGGAGGAGGAGGAAGAGGAGGGAGAGGAGGAGCAAGAGGAAGAGGAGGAAGAGGAGGGAGAGGAGGAAGAAGAGGAGGAGCAAGATGAAGAGGAAGAGGAGGAGGAAGAGGAGCAGGAGGAAGAGGAGGTGCAAGAGGAGGAAGAGGAGATTTATTAAAGGTCTCATATTTAAAATCTTCTTCTCCATGTGTCTCTAGTCCGTCTACAAACCCCCCAATGATGAGAAAAGTCCATCCTCTCCGTCTTCTGCCTGCTCCACTTTTCAGAAAATGTGTGCTCAAACAGGCTGTTTGGAGATTTTTCCTTCATGACATCACAGAGGGCAGTAGCCCCTCCCCCAGGTGGGTGACACTCCCACAGCTAGGTGTTTGTTCTGCCCTCTGAGTCTGCCTTCTCACCGTAAACAATAGGACATGGCGCGAGACCGAGACACCCAAGCCCTTCCAGAGAGGGGTCGTGGTCAGACACAGCTCATTTACATATTTAAAGGTACAGACACAGAAACAGCCTGTTCTGAGCAGGGCTGAAATAGAGGGGTTTATAGACATGATCAAATACAGGATCAGAGTGGATTTAGAAACTGAGACTTATTTACACTGAAGAAGAGAATATGATGAGTTCAGTTTCAGCACCATGGACAGCGCCCCTCCCAGCTCTCACACTGAGATCAGCCTCTGTTTCTGTCTGTGAGTAAAATGTTGTTAAACATGTAAAACATCAAAACCTATAATGAAGGATTACATGTCAGAACACATCATCAGTTTGAAATAAAATGTGTTCCAAGATGCAGAAATAAATGAATAGAATAGTAGGAGTCCAACATTAACCGAGCAATTAGTGGCTTCCCCCTGACAGCAGATAAAGGACTCCTGCAGTGATCCGAGGTCCTGCTGGGGGACTCAGCAGCCACATGGTTCTGGTCTAGTGGCAGGAGGCCGAGCATCATAATGAGCGTCTCATTAGTGGAACACCTCGTTGTAATTCAGCTCACTCTGTATCTAATGATGTGACTCGTGCTGTCTCTGACTGTTTTAGTCTCCACTCAGGACTTGGACTCAGGACTTGGACTCAGGACTTGGACTCAGGACTTGGACTCTGGACTTGGACTCAGGACTTGGACTCAGGACTTGGACTCAGGACTTGGACTCAGGACTTGGACTCTGGACTTGGACTCAGGACTTGGACTCAGGACTTGGACTCTGGACTTGGACTCTGGACCTGGACTCTGGACTTGGGCCTGGCTGAGGGTCTGTCCGTGGTGTCATTGTTCAGTGATCGTTGCCAAAGCCTGTTATTGTGTGTGTGTGTGTGTGCACTTGTTTAGACAACGAGTGTTAACAATCAGAGGGCGGAGAAGTCGACAAAGAACTGACAAGGTTCAGTAATATTACAGACCAAATCTGACTCTGCTAGCGCGTTGTTAGCTAACTGTTAGCATGTGGAGTACGTGTCTGTGTGCTGATGTGTGTTAAGGCCGTCACATGACGCAGATGGTCGGCCATTGGTCCTAGTTGGGCCGTCGGTGAGCGATTGAGTTTTTGCGGTGTCTCTCAGTATGGGAGGTCAGCTTTCTACCACGCTGGACTCACAGAACGTAAATGACATGAAATGTAATCAACGACCACAGACCCCTCCCCTTCCCCCCCCACCCCGTCTCCCTCCCCCAACATCTCACGCCCTGATTTTAGAATAGTGATGACCCTTCATTACAAACCAGACGAGAAGGAGTCTCCAGTGATTAGCTGATGAACATACAGAAGCCTATCCCCTTATAAGGGTTTATTAGTGTACTGTTCCTTTAAATCCAGACCACAAAGGCAACGTAACAAAGAGTCGTGACACATGTTTGAGAATAGCAGGTCTGTTGTTGGGCGCACACCGCCATGTTGTGCTGGGTTACAGTCGTTCACACACTCGATATGTACACATGGATTATACATTACACAACAGCAAAGATACAGTTTACATTCATGTTTAAGTCTGACCAATGAGGAGCCAAACATCTGCTTCTTCTTCAAAAACACACACAAAGGATTTAACGCTTCATGGAGGCCATCTTGTTTTCACTGAGTAACCTTCGATCAATCAATCAATCAAGTTCAGTTCTAAAGAGCTTTCAGTCCCCCTTTCTCTGTGGTGGACTCTGTAGTGGACTCTGTGGTGGACTCTGTGGTGGACTCTGTAGAGGACTCTGTGGTGGACTCTGTGGTGGACTCTGTAGTGGACTCTGTGGTGGACTCTGTGGTGGACTCTGTGGTGGACTCTGTAGTGGACTCTGTGGTGGACTCTGTGGTGGACTCTGTGGTGGACTCTGTAGTGGACTCTGTGGTGGACTCTGTGGTGGACTCTGTGGTGGACTCTGTAGAGGACTCTGTGGTGGACTCTGTGGTGGACTCTGTAGAGGGCTCTGTAGTGGACTCTGTGGTGGACTCTGTAGAGGACTCTGTAGAGGACTCTGTGGTGGACTCTGTGGTGGACTCTGTAGTGGACTCTGTGGTGGACTCTGTGGTGGACTCTGTGGTGGACTCTGTAGAGGACTCTGTGGTGGACTCTGTGGTGGACTCTGTGGTGGACTCTGTGGTGGACTCTGTAGAGGACTCTGTAGTGGACTCTGCGGTGGACTCTGCAGTGGACTCTGTAGAGGACTCTGTGGTGGACTCTGTGGTGGACTCTGCGGTGGACTCTGTAGTGGACTCTGTGGTGGACTCTGTAGTGGACTCTGTAGTGGACTCTGTGGTGGACTCTGTGGTGGACTCTGTAGTGGACTCTGCAGTGGACTCTGCGGCGGACTCTGCAGTGGACTCTGCGGCACGGTCAAAAAACATGTGGGACACTACTTGCTCCTTGCTGCCTGCTGACAGTGACCTCGTTGTTGTTGCAGTTGAACAATAATCACGTTAAGAATCTTTTTCTCTTTATTCAAACTGATCAAAGTTTTCAAAACGGCAGAAAGACGAAGCTCAGAGTGTTTCTGTGTTCACGCCGTCTGAGAGCAGTCGAGTCACACGCCACTTTCTGCTCGCAAAAATCCTTCACCAGCAATGCATGAAGGGAAATAGTGGATAGTGATGTGTTGTACACTACTTTTCACGGTGGACTCTATAGGGTCTGATAATCCTCCACAGAGAGCGTCTACTGTATTGGTCCAGGACTTTTATTGGTCCAGGACTTTTATTGGTCCAGGACTTTCATTGGTCCAGGACTTTCATTGGTCCAGGACTTTTATTGGTCCAGGACTTTCATTGGTCCAGGACTTTCATTGGTCCAGGACTTTTATTGGTCCAGGACTTTTATTTGTCCAGGACTTTTATTGGTCCAGGACTTTCATTGGTCCAAGACTTTCATTGGTCCAGGACTTTCATTGGTCCAGGACTTTTATTGGTCCAGGACTTTCATAGGTCCAGGACTTTTATTGGTCCAGCACTTTCATAGGTCCAGGACTTTCATTGGTCCAGGACTTTTATTGGTCCAGGACTTTCATAGGTCCAGGACCTGTATTGGTCCAGACCTTTGTGTGGGCGGGCCTCTGTATTTAGCTCAGACTTAGCAACCAGCTCACCAGATGCATCCGCAGGTGATGTGTGGTGTGATTTAACCTTACTGAAACCATCGGTTCATTAACGATTAGTTAGAGGCTTCGTTTCTATCCAAACGTTGACGTGATCCAATAAATAAACATCTCAGTGAACTGCATTATGGGAAATGTTTGGGCTCACAGACGGGACGTCGCCATGGAATGACGCCCTTTTGTCTGAACAAAACACAATTCAGCAGCTGTCAGGCCACAGGAATCACAGCGAGCTTCACGAGGGAGAGAAAGGACAGCGCTCAAACGAGGGCGGAGATAAACAGCTGGTGTGGATCAGAGGGAGGGTAAGGGAGAGATTTTGGGATTGGGGTTGAGCGAGGCAGCGAGGTAGCCCAGAGAGAGAGAGAGAGAGAGAGAGAGGGAGGGAGATAGAGGAGAGGGAGAGGGAGAGGAGAGAGAGAGAGAGAGAGGGAGAGGGGAGAGAGAGAGAGAGGGAGAGAGAGAGAGGGAGAGAGGGAGAGAGAGAGAGGGAGAAAGAGAGAGAGAGATGAGAGAGAGGATGGAGGGAGGGAGAGAGAGAGAGAGAGGATGGAGGAGGGAGAGAGAGAGAGAGAGAGAGGATGGAGGGAGGGAGAGAGAGAGAGAGGATGGAGGAGGGAGAGAGAGAGAGAGGATGGAGGGGAAGGGAGAGGAGAGAGAGAGAGAGAGGGAGAGAGAGAGAGAAAGAGAGAGGAGGATGGAGGGATGAGAGAGAGAGAGGAGAGATGAGAAGAAGAGACGAGGGAGAGGAGAGGGAGAGAGAGAGAGAGAGAGGGAGAGAGGGAGAGGGAGAGAGAGAGAGAGATAGGAGGGAGGGAGGCTGAGTCCAGAATAAATGGTGGATTTTCTCTGCTGATAGTTTGATCCCCTCTTTCACCTCTGATTGTTTCTAAAGCTGTTCTTTGTCTCTGCTCTGTTTATGTGACTGTTCCAGATATCTGCTGTCATGTGACTGTTCCAGATATCTGCTGTAATGTGACTGTTCCAGATATCTGCTGTAATGTGACTGTTCCAGATATCTGCTGGTCATGTGACTGTTCCAGATATCTGCTGTCATGTGACTGTTCCAGATATCTGCTGTAATGTGACTGTTCCAGATATCTGCTGTCATGTGACTGTTCCAGATATCTGCTGTAATGTGACTGTTCCAGATATCTGCTGTCATGTGATATCTGCTGTCATGTGACTGTTCCAGATATCTGCTGTAATGTGACTGTTCCAGATATCTGCTGTAATGTGACTGTTCCAGATATCTGCTGTCATGTGACTGTTCCAGATATCTGCTGTAATGTGACTGTTCCAGATATCTGCTGTCATGTGACTGTTCGAGATATCTGCTGTCATGTGACTGTTCCAGATATCTGCTGTAATGTGACTGTTCCAGATATCTGCTGTCATGTGACTGTTCCAGATATCTGCTGTCATGTGACTGTTCCAGATATCTGCTGTCATGTGACTGTTCCAGATATCTGCTGTCATGTGACTGTTCCAGATATCTGCTGTCATGTGACTGTTCCAGATATCTGCTGTAATGTGAACTGTTCCAGATATCTGCTGTCATGTGACTGTTCCAGATATCTGCTGTCATGTGACTGTTCCAGATATCTGCTGTCATGTGACTGTTCCAGTATCTGCTGTAATGTGACTGTTCCAGATATCTGCTGTCATGTGACTGTTCCAGATATCTGCTGTCATGTGACTGTTCCAGATATCTGCTGTCATGTGATATCTGCTGTCATGTGATATCTGCTGTCATGTGACTGTTCCAGATATCTGCTGTCATGTGACTGTTCCAGATATCTGCTGTCATGTGATATCTGCTGTCATGTGATATCTGCTGTCATGTGACTGTTCCAGATATCTGCTGTCATCTCTGAGTGGTCGGGCCCTCAGCCAAGAATCCAGAACTTCCTGTGTTAGAGCGACCTGTAAGGCTCTGTGTTCAGAGGGGTCTGAGGGAGTTACTAAGGGTACAGCGTCAGAGATTCTTAACTGAACCCTGCTGTGATTGGCCGTTTCCAGGTATTGGGTGATGTTTGAATTCTGATACCTGTCCTTAAGTGATGTCACTTGAGTCAACGTTGGGGCGTGAGCTCACCACAGACCTCTACAAGCTCCCGGCTACATCAAATAGCTCTGCTAACCTCCACCTTTCACCTACATGTCTGTTGCATTGTGGAAATGTAGGCACCAAATTGTGAGAAGAAAGACGAAATAGAAAAGATCTCTGGACACTAATCTCGACTTGTATTCGTCAGAGGATCAAATATTACCAGCTGAACATCGAGGCTCGGTGCGCTTTGACGTCTTTGATCCGAACAGCTGTATATCGACGGACAAAAGAAGCAACACGGGAAACATTTGAAGACATAAAATGAGAATCAGACATTCATTTAGCAGCTCGTCTTTTCTTTCTGTGACCTCATTATCCCTCATGTCTCCTCCTTTCCCTTAATCCTGACACTTTAAACCATGACAACAAGAACACAAAGACTCATCCGTTACCCTACCTCTGGCCCTTGGTCCCCCCTCAGGTTTTCCTCTCTCTGGCCCTTGGTCCCCCCTCAGGTTTTCCTCTCTCTGGCCCTTGTCCCCCTCAGGTTTTCCTCCCTCTGGCCCTTGGTCCCCCCTCAGGTTTTCCTCTCTCTGGCCCTTGGTCCCCCTCAGGTTTTCCTCTCTCTGGCCCTTGGTCCCCCTCAGGTTTTCCTCTCTCTGGCCCTTGGTCCCCCCTCAGGTTTTCCTCTCTCTGGCCCTTGGTCCCCCTCAGGTTTTCCTCTCTCTGGCCCTTGGTCCCCCCCTCAGGTTTTGAAGCAGCACATTAAACATTACATATAACAGGTTGTTGCATCATGCGTCCTCATGCAAACAGTCGGCTCTTTTCTTTAGTTGTAAACAAAGGTTCAAGTCCGGGTTCAAGTCCCGGGTCCTTACGGACGGTGTAAGTCACTGTGGGTTTAAAGACCCAAAGTCATCGATCAATGTTCAACAGTTTCCAATCGAAGGTCAACGACACGTCTTCTTAAATCTCAGAACTCCAAAGTGTCCAGCATCAGAGTGAGGGGTTCAGGCTCGCTGTATCCTCCTCTTGTTCAATCCTTTGATCTGCCGTCTCTCTCTCGTTGTTTGGGTTTAATCCCTCGCCCTCCTCGTCCGCGCCTTCCTCGTCCCCGCCCCCCTCCTTGTCCCCGCCCTCCTCGTCCCCCGCCCCCCCTCTGGCTCTCACTACGTCGGTGGCGTTCAGCCGGGTGGAGATCACGTCTTGGGTTTCAAGCACGATCTTCTTGCCCCCCCCCCCCCTCCAGCAGGGTGGATGCTGTCTCTCCGCCTCTCTCGCCGCCCTTATGACACTTGAAGACGGCGAGGAAGGCTGCGCGGTAGTTTCTGTTCATCCATCCGTAGAGCAGCGGGTTGGCGAAGGTGGAGCACATGGCGACCACGTGGAATACAGTGTAGAGCAGGCGGTAGTTCGCGCATGTCCCAGCACCGTGCTGTCGATGTCTGTGGCCAGCTGGAAGGCGTGGAAGGGCAACCAGCTGACGGCGAACACCACCACCATGGTCACTAACATCTTGGTGGTTTTACGCCGCCGCCGGTGGGCGCTCGGATCCCGCACTGCTGCCGCCTGCCGTTCTCTGCTGGGCTGACAGTGAGCTCGCAGTTTGGACCAGATGCGGGCGTAGGCGAAGGAGATGACTGGACAGCGGCAGGAAGTACTGAAGGATCAACATCGAGATGCTGTACACGGTGCCGTCCGTGTTCTTACCGGGCCACTTCTCCGTGCAGCCCTTCAGAAGAGAGAACAGGAGGTCAGGGGCCGGCCAATCAAGGGCCGGCGCCATATTCATAACTTAACCTAACGTTTGATCTACTGTGTGTGTGTGTGTGTGTGTGTGTGTGTGTGTACCTGGATAGTGTGTGTGTGTGTGTACCTGGATAGTGTGTGTGTGTGTGTGTGTGTGTGTGTGTACCTGGATAGTGTGTGTGTGTGTGTGTGTGTGTGTGTACCTGGATAGTGTGTGTGTGTGTGTGTGTGTGTGTGTGTACCTGGATAGTGTGTGTGTGTGTGTGTGTGTGTGTGTACCCTGGATAGTGTGTGTGTGTGTGTGTGTGTGTGTGTGTACCTGGATAGTGTGTGTGTGTGTGTGTGTGTGTGTGTACCTGGATAGTGTGTGTGTGTGTGTGTGTGTGTGTGTGTGTGTACCTGGAATAGTGTGTGTGTGATGTGTGTGTGTGTGTACCTGGATTGTGTGTCCCGGCTTCAGGGTAAAGGAGCGGTATCTCTGAAGATGGCAAGAGGGCTGGCGAGCACGGCGCTCAGCACCCAGGTCAGAGCTATGACCCCGAAACACACGTTTTTACGCATCCTGGTCTCCAGGTGGTACACAATACACCTGCAACACACACACACACCGTCACAGCACGCCACACCTGAAACACACACACACCCCGTCACAGCACGCCACACCTGAAACACACACACACACACCGTCACAGCACGATACACCTGAAACACACACACACCGTCACAGCACAATACACCTGAAACACACACACACCGTCACAGCACGCCACACCTGACAACACACACACACCGTCACAGCACGATACACCTGAAACACACACACACACACCCCGTCTCACAGCACGATACAGCCTGAAACACACACACACACACCGTCACAGCACGATACACCTGAAACACACACACACCCCGTCACAGCACGATACACCTGAAACACACACACACACCGTCACAGCACGCCACACCTGAAACACACACACACCCCGTCACAGCACGATACACCTGAAACACACACACACACGTCACAGCACGATACACCTGAAAACACACACACACACACCGTCACAGCACGATACACCTGAAACACACACACACACCGTCACAGCACGATACACCTGAAACACACACACACACACACACCGTCACCAGCACGATACACCTGAAACACACACACACACACCCCGTCACAGCACGCCACACCTGAAACACACACACACACACCCCGTCACAGCACGATACCACCTGAAACATACACACATCACACCCCGTCACAGCACGATACACCTGAAACACACAACACACACACACACCCCGTCACAGCGCGATACACCTGAAACACACACACACACACACCGTCACAGCACGATACACCTGAAACACACACACACACACCGTCACAGCACGATACACCTGAAACACACACACACCCCGTCACAGCACGATACACCTGAAACACACACACACACACACACACACACACCCCGTCACAGCACGATACACCTGAAACACACACACACACACCCCGTCACAGCGCGATACACCTGAAACACACACACACACTCACACACTGTCACAGCACGATACACCTGAAACACACACACACACACACACACACCCCGTCACAGGCACGATACACCTGAAACACACACACACACACACACACACCCCGTCACAGCACGCACACACCTGAAACACACACACACACACACCCGTCACAGCACGATACACCTGAAACACACACACACACACACCCCGTCACAGCACGCCACACCTGAAACACACACACACACACCCCGTCACAGCACGATACACCTGAAACACACACACACACACCCCGTCACAGCACGATACACCTGAAACACACACACACACACACACCCCGTCACAGCGCGATACACCTGAAACACACACACACACACACACCGTCACAGCACGATACACCTGAAACACACACACACACACTACCGTCACAGCACGATACACCTGAAACACACACACACACCACACCCCGTCACAGCACGATACACCTGAAACACACACACACACACACACACACACCCCGTCACAGCACGATACACCTGAAACACACACACACACACCCCGTCACAGCGCGATACACCTGAACACACACACACACACACACACACACTGTCACAGCACGATACACCTGAAAACACACACACACACACACACACACCCCGTCACAGCACGATACACCTGAAACACACACACACACACACACACACCCCGTCACAGCACGCCACACCTGAAACACACACACACACACCCCGTCACAGCACGATACACCTGAAACACACACACACACACACACCCGTCACAGCACGATACACCTGAACAACACACACACACACACACACACACCCCGTCACAGCACGCCACACACCTGGTTGTATCAGGTACCTTTAATCTCCTCCCCGTCGTAGTCTTTCGGTAAAAGCCACACCCACTTCTGATTTTGTCTCTGCACTGCGCTAACAAACAGAGTATTTAATCGACCTACCTGTGGCGGTCCAGGGCGATGACGTTGAGCGTTACCGTGGAGACGTGCACGGTGAGCCCCTGGGCGTAGGGCAGCAGGAACAGAGCGTGCTGCCGAACTTCCACTCTCCCTGCAGCGTGTAGACGAGAGGTGAAGGGGAGGCACAGCGTGTTGGCCAGCAGGTCGGCTGCAGACGAGAACACAGAGCGCTCAGTCACACTCAGACGCCTTCTAAGACTCTGAGGTGTCTTTACGCCGCGTTCCTCCATGAGCTGGGAGCACTTTACTTGCTGTGTGCTTTTATTTTGAAATAAAGTATGGAGTCTGTAGGGGCTGGGGGTCTGCTGGCCCAGCTGTGATCGATCAGCTGTTGGTGGACGGGTGAGGGGATGCTGGGCAGCAGCTCTGCAGTGATCATAACGTCTATTAGACCTCTGATGAGACCTGACAGTTCCGTCTGGGACCCGAGAGCCCCGGCGGGGACTGGAGCGGGCGAGTCTGCGACC
>NC_089216.1:25000-48838 GCF_963930695.1 Labrus bergylta | reverse complement strand
GAGAGAGAGAGAGACAGAGAGAGAGAGACAATCTACCTGCTGATTGGATCTCTATCTGCTGATTGGATCTCTACCTGCTGATTGGATCTCTACCTGCTGATTGGATCTCTACCTGCTGATTGGATCTCTACCTGCTGATTGGATCTCTATCTGCTGATTGGATCTCTGTCTTGTGATAGGATCTCTATCTGCTGATTGGATCTCTACCTGCTGATTGGATCTCTATCTGCTGATTGGATCTCTATCTGCTGATAGGATCTCTACCTGCTGATTGGATCTCTATCTGCTGATTGGATCTCTACCTGCTGATTGGATCTCTACCTGCTGATTGGATCTCTACCTGCTGATTGGATCTCTACCTGCTGATTGGATCTCTATCTGCTGATAGGATCTCTATCTGCTGATTGGATCTCTACCTGCTGATTGGATCTCTATCTGCTGATTGGATCTCTACCTGCTGATTGGATCTCTACCTGCTGATTGGATCTCTACCTGCTGATTGGATCTCTATCTGCTGATTGGATCTCTATCTTGTGATAGGATCTCTACCTGCTGATTGGATCTCTACCTGCTGATTGGATCTCTACCTGCTGATTGGATCTCTATCTGCTGATTGGATCTCTATCTTGTGATAGGATCTCTACCTGCTGATTGGATCTCTATCTGCTGATTGGATCTCTACCTGCTGATTGGATCTCTATCTGCTGATTGGATCTCTATCTGCTGATAGGATCTCTACCTGCTGATTGGATCTCTATCTGCTGATTGGATCTCTACCTGCTGATTGGATCTCTACCTGCTGATTGGATCTCTACCTGCTGATTGGATCTCTATCTGCTGATTGAATCTCTACCTACTGATTGGACAACGTCCTGAAGCGTGAGGACACCAGGCTGCAGCTCCAGACCAGTTTTCATTGATCTAAACGATGAAACAAAGCGCTGCAGCGTCACTCACTGACTAACGGCCCCGCGGGCGAACTCTTCCTCATGCACGCTGACAAGTAACGGAGCAGACACATGTCACACGGGTCACAGAGGACGTCATGTGACTGTGGAGCAGGTCAGGAGGAAAACAGAAAGTTAGTCCTTCAACTTCCTCTGACAGAGACTCAGACACCAACAACAACAACATGTTATTCTCAGGTCACAAGTAATCAGTGTGTGTGTGTGTGTGTGTGTGTGTGTGTGTGTGTGTGTGTGTGTGTGTGTGTGTGTGTGTGTGTGTGTGTGTGTGCATATTAACTAATTAACGTTAGCGGAAAGTTTTACTCTGCATTCCGTTTTCCTGACACCTCTCAAAACAGCAAACGCTGTTGGCTATGCAAGGATTTCTGTTTCCCTCAGCCCCTCCCCCCTCCACACACACACACACACACACACACACACACACACACACACACACACACACACACACACACAGACAGCACGGAGCAGATGATTGGTTCACTGCTGGCCCCGGCTGCTGTTTATTGGTTGTTTAAATCCTGTGTGAAGATTGGAGTCAAAGTTGAGGTGTTCCTCTACGTTAAGATAAACAGGAGAGTCCTTCATACTGAAGCTGCAGGGAAAACACATCATGCTAACTTGAGGGATCTGAAGGATCTGAGGGATCACACACACACACACACACACACACACACACACACACACACACACGTCAGCTCCACACGCTGAGTGGAGCTGAGGGCTTGCCATGTGTTGGTGGACATGATGTGGGTCACACCTTCTACTCTGCAGCGATACAGAAGTGGAGGATGGATAGAAGAGATCCACAAGTTTCCACTTCAGTCAAATATTCAAATCATCAGTGTTGACTCACTTTCACTGAGTCATCCTGTAGCTGCAGAGGCGGAGCTACACCTGACTTATGAGCTGGAAATGTCTATTAACAATGCAAAAGAAAGGATCATGAGTCAATGTCTTTGTTTAGTTTAATTCTTCTTGCAAGTAGAAGGAACAAAGCTTCAGAGTGTCACTACACTCTGAAGGAAAGTAATCACAATATGCTTCACAGAAAAACCTTCATGCCTATATAAGGAGTGCAGATACAGTCAAGACATTTCAACACGTCGCTCAACAGTAACGTCAAGGAAACTTCAAGTCTGAGTATCTTTGATATTTAGCTATCTGTAAGAAACCTTCATCCTTAAAGACAAATCAAGAATATTAAATTATTGTTGCATTTCTCAAACGAGCTGTAAGTAAAATGTGTCCTCATTACACTTATAAACTAACACGTGAACGAGCGGCTACAGGGTAACTTGAAACACGTCAACGAGCGGCTACAGGGTAACTTGAAACACGTCAGCGAGCGGCTACAGGGTAACTTGAAACACGTCAACGAGCGGCTACAGGGTAACTTGAAACACGTCAACGAGCAGCTACAGGGTAACTTGAAACACGTCAGTGAGCAGCTACAGGGTAACTTGAAACACGTCAACGAGCGGCTACAGGGTAACTTGAAACACGTCAGCGGGCAGCTACAGGGTAACTTGAAACACGTCAGCGGGCAGCTACAGGGTAACTTGAAACACGTCAACGAGCGGCTACAGGGTAACTTGAAACACGTCAACGAGCAGCTACAGGGTAACTTGTAACACGTCAGCGGGCAGCTACAGGGTAACTTGAAACACGTCAACGAGCGGCTACAGGGTAACTTGAAACACGTCAACGAGCAGCTACAGGGTAACTTGTAACACGTCAACGAGCAGCTACAGGGTAACTTGTAACACGTCAACAAGCAGCTACAGGGTTAGCTACAGGGTAACTTGAAACACGTCAGCGAGCAGCTACAGGGTAACTTGAAACACGTCAACGAGCGGCTACAGGGTAACTTGAAACACGTCAACGAGCAGCTACAGGGTAACTTGAAACACGTCAACGAGCGGCTACAGGGTAACTTGAAACACGTCAGCGGGCAGCTACAGGGTAACTTGAAACACGTCAACGAGCAGCTACAGGGTAACTTGAAACACGTCAACGAGCGGCTACAGGGTAACTTGAAACACGTCAACGAGCAGCTACAGGGTAACTTGAAACACGTCAACGAGCGGCTACAGGGTAACTTGAAACACGTCAGCGGGCAGCTACAGGGTAACTTGAAACACGTCAGCGGGCGGCTACAGGGTAACTTGTAACACGTCAGCGGGCGGCTACAGGGTAACTTGAAACACGTCAGCGAGCAGCTACAGGGTAACTTGTAACACGTTAGCGAGCGGCTACAGGGTAACTTGAAACACGTCAGCGGGCAGCTACAGGGTAACTTGAAACACGTCAGCGGGCAGCTACAGGGTAACTTGAAACACGTCAGCGAGCAGTTACAGGGTAACTTGAAACACGTCAGCGAGCAGCTACAGGGTAACTTGTAACACGTTAGCGAGCAGTTACAGGGTAACTTGAAACACGTCAGCGAGCAGTTACAGGGTAACTTGAAACACGTCAGCGAGCAGCTACAGGGTAACTTGTAACACGTTAGCGAGCAGTTACAGGGTAACTTGAAACACGTCAGCGAGCAGCTACAGGGTAACTTGAAACACGTCAGCGAGCAGCTACAGGGTAACTTGTAACACGTTAGCGAGCGGCTACAGGATAACTTGAAACACGTCAGCGAGCAGCTACAGGATAACTTGTAACACGTTAGGGGTTAGGGACTCACTGTCGTTGTGAATGTCAAATAAATAAACGTTGGATTTCATCTCTCCGTCTCACAGAAAGATTGAATATAACAGCTGACAGATGTTTGAGTCATCATCACAGACGACCTACAGAGGGCAAGCACACACACACACACACACACACACACACACACACACACACACACTACAGCTCTGTATCAGCCTTGGCACAGCCTGAAAACCCTCCCTGACATCCAGAGAGTGTGTGTGTGTGTGTGTGTGTGTGTGTGTGTGTGTGTGTGTGTGTGTGTGTGAGTGTGTGAGTGTGTGTGTGTGTGTGTGTGTGTGTGTGTGTGTGTGTGTGTGTGTGTGTGTGTGTGTGTGTGTGTAAACATACCAACTGCCAGGTTGGCGATGAAAAAGTTGGTGACAGTGCGAAGCGTCTTGAAGCGGTAGATGACGTATATGACCAGAGAATTACCCAGAACCCCCAGCACGATGATGGTGCTGTAAGCCAGAATCAACACGACCTGCAGAGAGAACAACAGCTGGATTATACATATATATACTTTATTAACCCCTGAGGGACACTCAGGTTGACACTCTGTTTCTGAGAGACCGGGGGGGGGGGGGGGGCACACCAGCAGTTGGGGGTTCAGGGCCTTGTTCAAGGGCACCTCAACAGTACTTGGGAAGTGACCTGGTATCTTACCAGATACCAGACCAACCATCCGGTTCCCTACAGACTGAGCTTCTTCTGCTGAATAAGAAATATTTCATATATATTAGGAGGAGTGCAGGCTGAATAAGACATTTATACTTTTTACTTGAAGTGATGTGAACTGTAGAGGTCCACTGTGGAGATTACTTTAAAACGTTTTATAGTTCCCTGCAGAGATTGAGATTTTCTTTTGTTCACACAGAAACACTAAACTTTCGTGCAAAAGCTACAAATTAAAAAACATCTTACTGTACAGAAGAGAGTCAGACATGACTAATCAATCATCCTAGATCTGACTTTCATACTGGTTTCCAGTCTCTTTCTTTAGCTCCCGTCTGGATATATCTACCTGAACACTCAGCAGTTTAATGGGGTCCTCTGGAAAATCCACCCCCTCAGACACCAACGTAGGCAATGCTGGTGGATCTGCACCGGCTATCTGTTCGAAGTCCTGGAACACAAGTTTTCCGGGGTCATCATCGGGCAGGAAGTCGTCCCGTGTGGCGTTGAGTGCCTCCATGTCCGTTCATAAGTGTCCAGCTATCACAGGCATTTTACTGAAGGATGCACACATAGCCTGTGGGACAACAGAGAAACATGGACATAAACGATAACAGCACAGACAGGGTGCAGTCCTCCTCAGGGCCTCTAGGGGGCTTTATCCCTCTCAGTGGTGTTTTCTTAAATGTCTGATTAGGAAAGCCTGTCTTTAGCGATAAGTTACCGTATAATTCGATGTGTACGACACACTTCAAGTCCTATTTTTTCTTCTTAAAGTTGACAGCATCCGTTCTACTGGTGTGACCAAAATACCAGTACAAAATACTGAGGCACAAACCGTCATCACCACGACAACAGCCGCCACCTTTACCCCTCGTTGTGTTTTGCAAGCTGTGCTGGGAAATACAGTGACGCTGACCTCCGTCATGAGGTCATAATGGTTAATTTAAATCAAAGTGTGGTATACTGTTCAGTAAATAAAGCTTGTGGAGTCCTGGTTTAATGAAACACTCGTCAATTTAAGACAACAGGTGAACAGAGCCTGTACATCACATCTTTCCCTGCAGGCTGTAGCTAGTAGGAGTGCAAACGCCACAAAGTGAAAACAGATGCTACTAACGTTTTTTAATTCAATGTCTAAACTTTGTGTTGAAACCTTCTTCTTAGAAAGGAAAACAAAACACTGAATAAAGCAAATTACAATATAAAAAGGGAGAAACTTGGTCTGTTTGGAGAAATATATCATTTTTTAGACTCGACTTTTTTACCCTTCTTGTGAGTTCTTCCACATTTAAAGAGCCGCCATCCTCCTCCCAAACAGACTGTTAAAGCGCCGCGGAGAGCAAAGTGCATCCTTAGACCTGGTGATGTGGAACAGCAGATGGTGGTTGCACTGGGCAGCTCCCTTAAATATTCATACAGGAACTTGAAGAAAACCTTTTATGAACTCGGCTTATTCAAACCACGCTGCCAGATTTCAAGTCTGAGAAGGTAACAGAACTATCGCTGTACTTTGTCTTTTTCTCATGATATGTTCTATTTAAAGCTCATGTGTGGAACTTTAGCTCTCTGGAAATTAAAAATGTAAACAAGGAAGTTCAAAAAGATGATTTAATAAAGGAGAAATAAGTTACAGGTTTTTTCCTGAGTTCTGTAAAACACACACATATACCTGTTTATGATACTTTAAGGGAATACCTGTTTCTCCGTGCACTTGTGGGCCCAAGCCTCTTGGTCAACTGGAATACTTCAGAAACCGAATCACTTTGTGAACACTAACATTACATCTTATTAAAATAAGATATGCCATGCTTATATGTTAATGAAGACAACTTTACTCCAAGTGGCCAGCCTTAGTACTGCAGCATAAATCCTCTGTAGCTGGAGAAACACCATATATAGCAGTGGTACAAATAACCCATCTGTTGAACTGGTTTGCCTGAGAAGCCATGAAGGAACAATCATTCCCCACAGAGACTTCTGATGATTACTGTTATAATCTCTTCAACATTTAGCTTTTAAGACCGGCAATCAAAACTGATTCTCAGAGTCTCTTATCTTGTCTGGAAACAGATAATCTTTATGCTATGACTAACCGATCACAGCAACAACAACAACAACCTTTATATTTTCATTATTTTGTCCCTAAATACTCCAAACACACTGGCTTTGTAATCCCTTCCCATGTCTTTTTGTTGGCTTTAAGAGCCGGACATGCTCCCAACGTCTTGTCTCCAAAGGACTGAGTTAGTAATTAACAACAGGATGCTGGGTTCATGTTCTTTCACAGTCCTACTTCCTGTAAAAAAAAAAGAAACACAGTTTATAAATTCCAATTCAAGCTGCAAAGAAAGACAGAACATACAAATCTTCAAGTGTAAATCTATTTTCAAATGTTCTTTAAACTATTTTTCAATAATTTTTATAATCCCCTTTTCATAAAAACTGCAACACATAATTAAAATACACTTTGATACACACAGCAACGGGGGAGCAACTTTTCATCAAAGTCAAAAAAGGCGTCAACCGAGAAGCAACAACTTCATCCCACTATTCTGAGTATCTGTTTCAGCTGTACATTAAAGACTCACTGTGAAACTCTCAAGTTCACAGGGGAAAGAGTGGCACACATGTTGTAGTTTCTCAACACACACACACACACACACACACACACACACACACACACACATACTGCTATGACCTGTCAGTTTAACATCTCCTTATCGGAGGAGGTCAGTCTTTGGGGGAAACTTTAACATACACAAACTCTGATGTATGTGCAGGTATACTGCCATGGAAACAAACACACGTCTTTATGAACTCACCTGAGAATAAACACAAACACACACACACAATGCAGTGAGCTGATTCAAAGAGCATGTTGCCTGAGGGTGTTCAGCTCCCTCCTGCTCTCGCTGACAGGAGCAGCGCGACTCTGACTCACACTCGCTACGAGACACATGCTGCAGTCAGACTCATCTCACACCAGGTCTGAGGTTTTATTAGCTTACAGAACCGACTGTCACAGGGAGGTGGAAGGTCAGGGATGGACACAGACTCATGTTCCTGAAGATTTCTGCTTTTAAATTAAAACTATAAGCATAATAAATCAAACTGTTTGACACAACAGGTTCAAGTGGGAGCCTGACATAGAAATGATCACTCAGATGTTTACGGAGAGAAAAAGCTGCTTTAGGTTCCCAGAAAAAGACCAATCGCCCCAAACCTAAAATAAACTCAGGTCAGATGTTCAGGACATAAAGAAGAGTATCAGAGAATCTATAATAGATGTTCAGGACATAAAGAAGAGTATCAGAGAATCTATAATAGATGTTCAGGACATAAAGAAGAGTATCAGAGAATCTATAATAGATGTTCAGGACATAAAGAAGAATATCATCAGAGAATCTATAATAGATTGTTATAAGTTCAAATGGACTACAGGAGAAAATACATTTTAAGCATCAGTTTGCACAGCTGACTTTACAGCAGTTTCTGTGGAATTCTTGACAGAATAATGTGTTTCACTTTAAGAATGTTTAAATACATAATTATCAGACTTCATGAAATTGGCAGCTAGTGTGTTTCTTCTATCTTAATGGAGAAGTGAAGGCAGAGACTCTGAATTTGCTTTGTCTTTTGCTCATTTAATCAAAATGAGACAGAACGTCTCATGTTCGCTTGTGTTCTGAGGAAGGGGCTGTGATTTTCTTTTCTAATGAAAGACAGAGAACATTACCACAAGTGGAACAAATTAAATGACATTTTCTCACATGTTAACAACATCAATACCAGGGAAGCAGCGATGCATCAGTTCAACATCGGCCTCCGTAGACAGATATCGGCACATAATGTGGCATTAACCGACCTCAGTACGTGATGTTTATCTGTTGAGCCAAATCAGTTTAATGCTGACATCTGCTGAAAATGTTGCATTGTGGGAGTCTGACACCAACAGAAGTCATGAAACAAAGATGGGAATCGTCCCTAATTTTCCCAATCGGCGAGTCTCTATTCAATTCTGCACTTTTTCTTTATATTGCTTATTTATTAAAACTCTCAATACTTATTGTTGTATTTTTTATTTCTATTAATATTTCTACAGTTTCTTCTGCGTCATTATGTATAACAACAGCTGTATACTGATTCCAGGGTTCTGTCATTATTCTGAAAGATTTAGCCAAAAAGCAACCAGTTAGGATATGAACGTATAGCCCCAACCAAGTGCCACATTCCTTGCTCCTCAGTGGGATGTTGGAGATGTATGGCAAAACTTTTCAAGCAGGCCAGCTTAAAGAAATATCTGGGTCCCTGTAAGTCCACACATGTCAATAGTGTCCTTACAGACGTGTTGGATCAGTTAGTTTGTAGTAAGTAGTTGCAGTGTTAGCCTCCTCGTTAACATTTCCTCCTCTGCCTGGATCCAATTAACCTTTAGCGGTTATTGAAAAAAGTTTGCTTACAAGTTATTGTTGGGGTCAAATGCCTCATTTCTTTTTGGTATCCTGACACTGTGCAGGTGTGTGTTCATGCCATTTTAAGAAGAGGGGGTTTACCTATTTAAAGCAGAAATATTAGTTTGAATTGGTTATAAATGCTAATATTTATCATAGACTAAGCTTAACCCAACCCTAATGGGTCCAGAAAGCTAACCCTCCTAACCCCCCTCAAAGGCGGTCTTGTCTGCAAGCATGCTAGCTCTTGCACTCATCTTGCCCCGGGCTTTGGAGCACCATGCAGATGATAATCACCTTGTTTTCCACCCTTTTATAAGCTTCAGAACTTTAGAGCAAGGTTTAATAAAAGCCTCTTCCAGAAGGCAAGTAGAAGGGGCAAAGTGCTTTTGGGGGTTAGCATGCATTATGTGGCAGACTCAGAAGTAGTCAATGCATGGCTTTGCTGCTTTGTCAAATTAAATTCATCCCTTGCTGGAGACTTGATGAGAAAGTGTCAGTATTTTTGCAGAATACTCTTAAGTGCGAAAAAAAGATGAGAAACATGCCGACTCTATGAATAGAAATGGGAAAACAAATGGTTAACTGTATCAGCCTCACTTCACTCAAGTTTTCTTCACTACTCATCCACTTATTTGGGCAAATTCACTAATGTAATGGATTAGGCTCACATCACCAAGAGACATCGCCTCAACTCATTAAGTGGTCTAAATGTATTGTGTGGAGCACTGAAAAAGAAATGTGTTTACTGCTTGTCATAGGCATCACACAAATGTGTCTATGTTCTTGATGAAGAATTGCTGCAAACCCCTGATGTAAGCTTAAAATAAAAAAAACAGATTCTGAAACATATGGCATCAAATAGACGCAAAAGTAATTAAAAAGAGAAGCGTAGCAGCCACCACACTGCTGCCAGTTCTCTAGGTTATCTCAGTCAATGCTGTGATGATGGATTTACTTCACAAATTAGGCAGCATCATTTGTAAAAAAGATGACAGCTGCTCCTGCCTGCACATAATGACTGCTGCTCTTAAAATAAACAGCCACAATGTTTTAAAGAAAACCACCCCATCTGACACATAGTTGTGGAACATTTCCTGCTTTTATTCAACACAGAGACAAATGGTGACAAATTAGGACCATGCATGACATGGACTGATTAGATACTTAAAGATCTGTTGTCTCACGGCAACCAAACAAGCCAGCTCCAAAACTTTGTTCTCAACTTTCTTTTCACTGAAGAGCGAGGAAGCTCATTTGATGCCAGTGGAGTATTCTTCCTCTGGTGTCGTTTTAAAAGTGAGGGTACAAACCATCATCACAACATTAGACTGTATCTTCCTCTTCTCTTTGCTGCTGCAGACAGTTATGTTGCATCAGGGAACAGTTAAACAAAGGATGTTTTCATGCTGCAGTTCTGAGCTCAACTTCTTGAAAATAACTAAATCATTTCCCACACAGATTTAGATTTCAATGTCACCAGGCGATAATGGCCCCGTGCAAGCACTGGGTAAATGCACTGGACAAATTAAACTGAGGTTTGTTTCTTTTAGCTTAGGAGGAGAGGTTAAAGGTCAGTATGCAGCGTCAGTCATTACTGTTGAACTCCAGTAACCAGACAGGAAGACTGGTTGTAGTCATAGACTCAGACCTGAATTTTGAAAGCCACATTAAAGCATCAACCTGTAACTCCTCCTCCTCCTTCAATCGTTTCAAAGTCGATCTATTAGAACAATAACCTCCAACATGGCGTCTCTCTCATGACGTCCACAGAGCGCCACGCTCGTCTGTTTTCAGCACGATGTAACTCTGTCAGCGGGTCGAGGTCATCTTTACGGCGCTCGTTCACACAGCAGCCTTCAGATACAAAGCAGACAGTTAGCCCGTCTCTGTACTGTTTGATACAACGAGAGAGAGAGAGAGAGTGGGCGAGCGAGGAAATTTACTTCATAAACCAGTCACTGAAAAAGTGGGCGGCCCCTGTTGAGCTCTATTGCAGTCTGCAGAGACATTTTTTAAGTTTATTTCTTCATTCTCTTTTCACTGACTTGATGATGATTTGATTTTGGTGTCATGGCCAGCTGACAAGACTCCATTATTAATACAAAGAGACCAAAATACACACTTTATAATAATAATACTCATGGAATAAACCATCCTAAAGTTTCTTCCAGGCTTTAGAGACAAAAGTGACAGACTGATAAACAGCTCTTACTGGTTTTGTAAGCTGATAGAACACGTGACGTGTGTTAATGAACAGATCACGGCATTCAGAGGTCTGAAACCTTTGAGCTGAATCTACAAGCTGTTTATAAAAACGTACAGTATTCACAAACCTGCATAGAAACAATACAATTCAATAATATTTTAAAGTAGAGCTCCTGAAAGGAGGCTGAAATGAATTCCCTCCAACACTTAGTCCTTCTTGTCATGTCTGTGGTTTAATGTTCTTTGGCTTTAAGGCGAGAACATCTGCTCGCCTCACTTTCATCATTTCTTTAGGAGCCTGTTTTCTGACTGTGCACTCAGTGTGTTTCCTCCACTTGCTGCTTTTGTAGTTCTTAAAGTGGAATAAATATCACGTCCAACTAAACCTCTAATTGACTTTCTGTTATCGTCTAAACTCAATCAGATCTTTTCAGGAATTAAACAGGAAGCTAATCCCCTCCAAGACGAACATCAAACTCTGTAAGTGTAAATGTTTGTGCTGCAGAAGCTCAGTCAAAGAACACTTTGATTATTTGTTCAGGCATGGCCGAGTGATCAGCTCAGTCAAATCAAAGAGAGTCCATCAAAGACCCGACCTGGAAACACATTCAGACTGAAGGTTTAATCCATGCAGAGCAAACAGAGTGTGCTCAACTCTTTAATTGAATCATATTATATAAATCTCAGATGTGCTTGAACCCATCTGAAGGCGAGGTTAATAAAGCTTTCTTCTCTCGGCTGCCATTGTTCTCAGTTTCCGGTGCTTTCTTTTGAGGCTGTGCAGAGCACAAATCCTTTTTGTCAGGGTTCAAGCAGCCTTTCAGTTTGAACGTTTTCAGAACAAAGCGAAGGTTTAGAGGCGGGCAGAAAGGTGATGAGAGCGATAAGGACGAGTTTAGACTCTGAGAGAGTCAGTCACACAGCAGCTGTTTTCATTTTAGAGTTCTTATCGTTGGTAATATACAACCAATATACCATCACTGGATGACTTTCATACTGCAGAAAACACAATATTAAGTCAAGTTTGAATCTCATGGATCGTCTTTAATGATAATTTATGAGGATCAGGATCAGACCGAGCGAAGCCTCAGTGAGGCTTGGTGCACTTGTTGTAAATTTAAATCATGAAGCCGGTCGAGCAAAGTCAGAAGCATATGATAAATGACCAACAGAAACAATAAGCCCTCGTGGTATTTTAGATGAGACCTATTTTATTCATGCCCAGCTGGTGCACTCGTCTCCTGTGCTCTCATGGGACTGAGAGGCTGTGGACAAACATGAGCATCCCTCGGTTCAGTGACTGATTAACTGACCAAATGACTTGTTAATTCAGTGGTGAATTGATTGTTCTAATTAACTATCTTATTGACTCCGGCTGCTGCATTAGAAGAGGACAGCATGTCCACAAAAGCTGCACATTCTCAGCTGACCGAGCTATAAATCGAACAGACGTCTCTCTGATTTGATTACAGAGCTCCAATCATTCACAGACGTGGGCCAAACAAAGACGTTTCACTTAATGGAGCCATAAAAACCAATGTTTACTGATTCAGTGCACGAGCTGGACACAGTGTGTTGTACCTGCACAGGACTGTAAATCAAGCATTGTTTAACTAAGTCAGTTCATCATGGAGCAATTAATAATATCTGCCGGAGACAGGAAGAAGTCCTCCTGCTTTCTATTAAGAGCATTATTACTCCATACAGCATGATTCACCTCAGCATACAAAGAAAATGAGTCTACGAGGAAATGAGCCTTCTTCCCCCTTGATTAATTACTCCTGTAAAACATTCCCTGATGGGTTAATGATGACTTTTCATAAGCCTTCTTCAGTACAGTGTTATGTTCATTTAGTCAACAATGGTCCCATTTAGAGCTTAAAGCAGGAAAGCAAGACATGCCATTGGGCGCTGCTAACCGCGATTATCACCTGTAACCACCATGAGCCGCTTTGTGACGTCACGTTGGCTTTGTGACGTCACGTTGGCTTTGTGTACTTCTTCTTTGAGCCTCCTTAATAAGTCATCACAACTCATGAGAAGTTCAGTAACACAGGGCTCTGAAATCCTGCTGCGCACATTCACTTTTCTTAAACTGCTGTTCAGCGGTGTGGTTCCCCGCTTATTACTGCTCTAGTGGGATTACTTCCTACGGTATCTGAGTGTAGTGGATTCTCAAAAAATATACAGTGTCAAATGTTTTTATATGGATATGGTCCAATTCTTAAATGTATACAACAATAGGGCATAAATCCCCCCCCTGCTGAGCTGTTCAGAGTCTCTGTGAGCTCTCTGGACCTCAGCAGGAAGCTTCAGCAGGAAGCTTCCGCCTGCAGCGCCGTATCAAACATGCCCGATTTGTCCGTCTGCAGTGTGGTGGAAGAGGAACTGGAGCAAGGAGAAAAGAGTCGGACGAAGGGGACAACAGCTCTGTCATCCTGCAGCCCAAAGCGCTAAACACAGGAAGTCACATCACACGGGGGAAGGGCCAATTTCTTTTACCAGCGAGTGTGAAATGAAAGAGTCTGAGCCGAATCCAACATCCAGGACACAATCATATTTAAGGTCAATCTTTCTTTTTGAGTGAGCAGCTCTGTTTAAGATTGATGCCCGCGTATAGAGAAGGTGGTAGCTGCCCAGTTTTCTATTAAACACTCAGACGCCTCCATGGACCAATCAGGAGCAGAGCCTGTTGTCCAAGGTCATGTAGGTGAGTGAGTCGATGTCTCTAATTCACCTTTTTGTCAACTCAGTTTAGAGAGAGAATCAATCAACAATGAAGCAGAGATCTGCTCATTAAAAGCAGCTCTAACGGGGTCTGTCAGGCTGCTGGACCCGAGGCCTTCAGTGCACCTCGGTTCAGCACAGAGGGCCACTGATGAAAGAAGAAAACACACAGAGATGTAAGCTATTTCATCACTGAAGCAATGAAAACATGAAAGAGTAACTTTCATGTTGAGTCCTGACTCTGAAAGACTTCTGGTCTCATTTAGGCAACGTGTTTAAAGAAAGGGATAACAGCAGTCGTGAAACATCAACACTGAGCAGACTCTATGTCTCATACACATTATCAGGCAGCAGTAGGTAACACATTCTGAACCTCAGCTTTGGACAGTGAGCAGAAAAAGTACCACAAAATACAGAAATACTACAAGCTACTCCACAAAGATATTATGTATTGTTTTACTTTAACCCTTTTTAGGCCAGATTAGTTCAAGCAAAACAAAAATCCAGAAAAAATTAAAAATCATCAGCTGCATATGGAAAGTTTGGATTCAAGACTTCTCACTAAGGATTTAAAAACAATCAGAGAAACTAAACTAAACCATCAAAAACAACTAAAAGACGCTGTAGTTGACATGCCAGGCTGAGGTCAGGTGAGATATGTAAACCCTCCAGCGAACACATTGGACAAGCCCGGAAAACCTCCAAAGGAAGGCACCCAGCAAGGACCCTGATCAGATCCCTGAACCACCTGAACTGGTTCCTTTGATGAAAAGAAGTAGCAGCTCCACTCTGAGCTCCAAATGTTTGACCTCCTCGTCTTATCTGTGGCCGAGCCCGGTCCCCTGTGGAGGAAAGTCATTGTGGCTGCTTGAATCCTCTTGATCTTATTTTTGGATCACAGAGTTCAGGACTACAGGTGAAGGGGAGAGCTGAGGCCGAGGGGAACACAGAGCTGAGGATCTCTGTTGATCTTACATTGTTTACCTTTGAAATAAATCGTGTTGAAGGTAAAATTCTGTTTAAATCTGGACTGATATAATAATAAAACCAGATAACGCTGACAGCTCATCATGGTAAATCTTTCTCAGAGCAACACGACAGAACACAAAATATTACTTCAGTGTGTAAATTTGTGCTGATCTGTGACTTACATGGCAAATTAAGTGCATCGAGGAGAGCTGCAGAGAGCAGGAGGTGCTATAAATTTAATCAGAGAGGAGAGCAGGGGACCCTGAAGGCAGCACGCCATGAGTCTCTGAATTACAGTTTTACTAGAATAACTAAATGAGACACATCTGTTCTGAACACATGATGTGATAAAAGAGACTTGAGACCTTGGAATGTGTTCATGAATATTAACCTGACCTTTCATCCATGTAGAGGTCATGTGCAATCTTCATGGAGCAGTACTGGTGCTCCTCCCCGATCAGCTCACTCTCCCTCCATGTTTTAATCAGACAAATGTGAGAAAATGGGGGGCTTCATCCTCTAAACTAAAACTATCAAATATTAGCATTACACCCCAAAACTGCTTGATTCATTTATTTAAAAGGACTCTTCAAACATGTTGTGTCCTCGTTAAAGATGGCCGACAGAGCGTAATTAGAGAGAGAAATAAATGTAGAGAGACAGGAATATAAAACCAACAGAAGAAGAGAGTTCAGACTGGTGAAACAGGAAGTGGAGCAGCAGCCTCCAGAGTTTCACAGAGCTGCACATTAAACTTTGAAACATTTCTCTGCAGATTAACAATTAATCCACACACAGCTCAGAACTACTGGTACACCCTCTTAAGAGACCTGTTCATCCCTCCTCTGGAATCACACAGTCCTCTACAACCCGTCTTCGTTGGTCACCCATTGCTCCAGTTCTGGCTTCACTAGCCTGACTACCTGTTATAAACAGAACTTTAAAAACGTTGTATAAAGCGCTGCATGGCCCGACACCTGAACACTGTCGGGGTCGACCTCATCAGCAGCTTCTTTTAGGTCCTCGCTCTCGATGGGAAACCAGAGGGGAGCGTACTTTCAAAGTAAAAGCTCCCAGACTCTTGGTTGAAGGCTGAAGGTTGTCTTGATTCTCAGCGTGAGAGCTTGTTTTACAGTCAGCAGCAAAAACAATCAGCATACAGCATGAGAAGGACCCTGAGAAGTTCAAGTCAAATGAACAACAAAGACAACCGGTAAAAACAGATGAAACAGCGACACAACTAGTTGTACCAAAGGCGATGGCAGCAGGGACTGATGAGTTCTTTGTCTTGCTCGACTGAAGCAACTTAAACTCTGAAGACAAACGAGGACGGTGATCTGCCAGGATTAACCACGCTGTCTTAATGACCACCTATTCCAATCCGTTTTTACTGATTACTGGTTTTCACCAAATCAATGGAAAGTGTTTAATAACCTGAGGAGTAAATCTGCATCATAATATCTTCACATTTACAGTCACCTTCTCTTTGTCAGCGACTTTAAATACCACATTTGTAAAGTGTGGAAACTCCTGTTCACAAAAACACAGTTTAACATGCTGCTGCAGTTCCCTTCCAGTCTTCACATTTCCTCTGGGTGGAAATCTGTCCCAGAGTGACTGAGGGAGAGGAAGCCAGCAGCTCAGGCTTTTTCTGATTGGGGACTGAGATGTGTGCTCGGTGTGAGGATTAGTGTCAGACTGGTGATTACAGACGGACGGACAAGCTGCTGTCAGGCACAGCACCACCTCCTCTATCGGTTCTGCTTTTCATTTCAAATATATGGCCTCTAAAAGACTGATGGTTGAACATGAAAACACTCGACCATCATGGAGGCTCCTGGTGGGATGCAGTCTTCCAAACAGCTGCTCTTTGTTCATTCTTCTAAAGCTACCTAAAGAAACTGGAACCTGTGGTCCAGAAAAGAGACTGGATCAGACTGTTGTTTTGCATCTCTGGATTAGTTCAGCATCTTTTTGTGGTAGTATTCATATATGGGTTGTTATTTTGTGTATTATTGGAGTTGTTTGTAGACAAACTAGCTACTTTTGCTGTTAATTCAGCCTCGACCTTTCAGGAATAAAAAACATAAAGCTTTTCCTAACCTGATGTCAGTGATAATGAATCCCATTGGCCAGTTTGAAAGAAGTCCAGGGTTATAAAGCCTTTTTATCAGCTCTCAAGACTTTCCAACAGGGTCTCTCAGAGCGGTTCCACAGAGTATAAAACATGGACGTAGTCTCAGACAAATCCCCTGTCTGCCTCTGAAGTGTTGTTACGGAGCCCAACCCTGAAAGTCGCCATATTGGAGATGACTCCACCTAACTTTCCATTATCTAGAACAGACTAAGGGGTGGAGCTGAGGCGGGCCTTAAGCCTCCTGACAAACTGTTAAATCAAGCCCACCTGTCACTCAACTCAGCCACGCCCCATATTACGCCTTTAATGCAAAACTCTAATCATCCATAACCAAAAAGTTATAATGATAGAAATCACCCACCATGGACAGTTCTAAGAATAAAGGAATGAGCTACAGGGATCCAAACCCTTTCTTGTTTCTTGCTGTAAAAATGGACATTTTAAACTGGGACCTAATGGGGATCTGTTGGTTTTTGGAATCAGCCTCTAGTGGACACTCGAGGAACTGCAATCGTTGCTCTCAGGCATTGGCTTGAGGTTTTACATAAATCATCACATTCTGTTTTTACATTCCGACCTTTGAAGATTGAGGGTTGTAAATACTGTTGATTTGAGAAGAAAGATAATGAGGAGTTTAAATTAGAGATGTGAATGACATTAACTCTTTGAACAGCTGAAGTGTGACGCTGCTCGTCTCCTGACACAGAGCCTTCAGTGGAGCATGTTTCCTCAGCGTTTCTCTCTGCTTTATGTGCTCCCAGGGAAAAGGACCAAAATAGAGGTGCTGCAAATGTCAGGGAAGTGAGAAAATGGAGTGATGAATAAATCAGTGCATGGTGATGCAAAGCTAAATGGAGAGAGAGAATGCATTAGAGAGGAGGAGTGAGTTTGGGAGAGGATGCCAGTAAACACGAGAGCATGTCTAATATTGGAAGGATTAGTCGACACAGCCAAACTGACTAAGGACGTTTGGGTTTGTGTGAAAAGAGAGACGTAACTGCGCTCAGCAGAGAAATCCTCTTTCCTCCAATGAAACTCATTCGTCAGGTTCTTTGACTTTAATCCGTCTGCAGCGATAATCTCAAAAGTTCTCCAGGGGAAACACAATAAAAACTTAAAAACAACATTTACCTTTTCTGTAAGGGTGATCGGTTGAAAAACTCGTCAAACAATCAGTTGGACATTTTAAAACAACAAAGTCTGGAACTGACACTTAAGATTTGCATTAGGGCCGTGTCCAAGAGACATTCTCTCTGGGCAGAAATACGCTCGCTGTGCGCTCGGGAGCTCTTGCATGAAACGTTTGTGCTCTGAGAAGAAAAGTGCTGCACGTCCGTCCTGTCTCTATGACAACAGTCTGTTGACAGCGGCTTGTTTTTTGTCCTTCAATTTCAACACAAACGGAGAATGTTTTTCCTCTTACTTTGTCTGGACACGTAGCGAGGAGGATTTGGGAACAAGACACGATTCCTCGAGAAAAAACTATGGGGAATAACGTATATGTTAAAAAGAGCGCTGGTCTGAAAAGTTAAACAATTTTTAGCTTTAAGAGCTCAGAGAAAGAGCCAGAGCACTTTTTGTCCCGGCGTCTGCCTTCTGCTAAAAACGCTCTCTACTCATTGGGAACAAAAGGCGCTGGCCCTGAGAAAAACGCTCTGTGGACACGGAGTCTTAGGCTTCCTCAACATGGATACGATCATCTTCATATATCCACCTGTCACTGTAGGTGGGAACAGTAAAGTTATAAAGACGTCAGATTGACCCTTCTTGTGGTTACAATGAGCTTCTAGTCAAACAGGAGAAAAGGTAAAGTTTGTTTTTTAGTAAAAACATTAAAAACCTCAGAGAGGCAGAATGTAATAGATGAAGATGAAAAGGCCCTCTGTAGTCTAAACCTCATCCCTCTCTGCTCACAGAGTCCAAACATTTTTACAACATTTGTATGTCTAAGATTTAAGATGTCACTTTTATTGATTGAACACATCTCTCTACCCGAGCCCAATCCAGTCTGACTCTCATTTATTCTCACTCATCACAATTGTGTAGTTCATTCTCAGTCTACTGTTGTGTATTTCATAGTGAGAATAATTTACATTTCCTGTTTAAAATAACTAGGTCCAAAGCAGGTCAGTACGAACAGGATAGGTCCAAAGCAGATCAGTACAAGCAGGATAGGTCCAAAGCAGGTCAGTACGAGCAGGATGGGTCCAAAGCAGGTCAGTACAAACTGGATAGGTCCAAAGCAGATCAGTACAAGCAGGATAGGTCCAAAGCAGGTCAGTACGAGCAGGATGGGTCCAAAGCAGGTCAGTACAAACTGGATAGGTCCAAAGCAAGTCAGTACAAGCAGGATAGGTCCAAAGCAGGTCAGTACGAGCAGGATAGGTCCAAAGCAGGTCAGTACAAACTGGATAGGTCCAAAGCAAGTCAGTACGAGCAGGATAGGTCCAAAGCAAGTCAGTACGAGCAGGATGGGTCCAAAGTAGGTCAGTACGAGCAGGATGGGTCCAAAGCAGGTCAGTACAAACTGGATAGGTCCAAAGCAAGTCAGTACAAGCAGGATGGGTCCAAAGCAGGTCAGTACAAACTGGATAGGTCCAAAGCAGGTCAGTACGAGCAGGATGGGTCCAAAGCAGGTCAGTACAAACTGGATAGGTCCAAAGCAAGTCAGTACAAACTGGATAGGTCCAAAACAGGTCAGTACGAGCAGGATGGGTCCAAAGCAGGTCAGTACAAACTGGATAGGTCCAAAGCAAGTCAGTACAAGCAGGATGGGTCCAAAGCAGGTCAGTACGAGCAGGATGGGTCCAAAGCAGGTCAGTACGAGCAGGATAGGTCCAGAGCAGGATAGGTCCAAAACAGGTCAGTAAGAGCAGGATGGGTCCAAAGCAAGTCAGTACAAGCAGGATAGATCCAAAACAGGTCAGTACAAGCAGGATAGATCCAAAACAGGTCAGTAAGAGCAGGATGGGTCCAAAGCAAGTCAGTACAAGCAGGATAGGTCCAAAACAGGTCAGTAAGAGCAGGATGGGTCCAAAGCAAGTCAGTACAAGCAGGATAGGTCCAAAACAGGTCAGTAAGAGCATGTCAGACAGCGGGCAAGACAGGAAGACGCATGGAAGAAAATAAAAGTATAAAAGAGGAACAGCAGGTCTCTGCTCTGCAGCTGTCTGTGATTTGTCGTGTTTCACTGGCAGACCAACTGGCAGTACGTGTCACCAAGATTTACTAGAGCAGAGCTCAGGTGTGATACTGACTTCAACATGTTAATGTCTGAAAAATCCTTGAAACTAAGCTGAGCCTGAAGAGAGTGGAACAAAGCTGGAAACAAACACAGAAATGATGTGTCGTAAAGCATTACATATAGGCCTGATGCACCACTACATCTCGATGCAGCGGTGCATAGCTGCGTTTTTCACAGCTCATTAAACTGTCAACATCCTCCCTGAACAAGAACGCCAATAAGAAGGGACTCTGCAGATATATCATCCTCTACCAATGTGCTGCAGGGGGTTACATGTCCAACCTGTTTAGTGTGCTTCGAATGACTCCTGGTGCATTTGACACGTTAGTTTAGTTTGTTCAAGCTGTTGCTGGGAAAGCTGTCCAGAAAATATGAGATTAAGCATTCATTAACTTATTAATTTAGGACAGTGGAACAGTGATCAAAAAGGACCAAAAGATAGATGAGAGGACAGAACAAGGGAGTAGGTAGAGTAGAAAAGAAAGAAAAGCAATTAAGGAGAGGTAGAGAGATTAAAAAGGATGTAAGGGAAAAGGAGAGGTTAGAAGCTGTGAGAGGAGGGAGAATAGGAGGCGAGCAGGTACAGGATGACAGAAAGTGAAAGAATCAAGGCAGGGAGGTATAAATAACTAAAGCAAGGAGGAATCAAGGAAGGTTTGAGATGGAAGGAAGAAAACAGGGCAGAGAGAAAGAGGAAGCTAGGACAGAAGAAGGTAGAAGACAGGAAGAAGGGAGCAAGGAGAGAAGGTAAGAGGACAAAAAGAAGCAAGGAGGGGAAGAAAAGAGGAGAAGATTAAGTGAGGAAGGAGGGAAAGGGAATTTAGGAGGGTTGTCGAATGCGAGGCCTGTAGCAAGACGAGCAGGAGAGATAAGGAAAGGAAGCAAGGAGGGGATGAGAGAAGAAGAAAGAACAGAAGCTGTTAGAGAAAATGAGGAAGGGAGGGTAGAAAAGGAAGCTTGGTGAATTAGGAAAGAAGAAGGAAGACAGGCCAAAAAAAGAGAGAAGGATGGGAGGGAGGAAGAGGACATTTTAAATTCCTCTACTAAGAAAAAGCTTCACCACTGAATCAAAGCACACAAACGTTTACAGTCTGTGTGTTAGTTTGAATTCTTATGTAGCACAAATACAAATATTAAACCGATGTTTCTCCACATGAATACTAAACTGATTACTATTTCTGTCACCTTTAATCAAGTGTAATATCTGCATGATGGGGGGCATGACTCAACATCTTTAGTCAGGTTTGTTATCTGTTTGTATTTAGCTCTGGAGAGGGAGCAATGAAGCAAAACCAGAGAAAAGCAAGAAAAAAAACACTTACAGATATCTTGTTTTTTTCTTTAAGCTTCCAAGTAAGACCTGTGTCTTCAATATTCATATAAATGAGGTGTGTGTGTGTGTGTGTGTGTGTGTGTGTGTGTGTGTGTGTGTGTGTGTGTGTGTGTGTGTGTGTGTGTGTGTGTGGTAATAGGTTGTTGATAAGGAAATGAACAAGGTAATTTTATGGCGGAGGGATCCAACCATGTCGGCTGAACAAGAACATCAACGTTAATTAATTCCCCTGATGGAGACGGAGGGCGGGGGAGGGGAGGTTAAAGGTGAGCAGCACAGAAAGGGGGATGTTTACAGTATTGTATTCCACACAGAGGAGTCGAACAGATTTGAACATATTATCGGGTACAGTTTTAATTATCTGGTTAGAGTTGAATCACACAGTGTGTGTTCTGCCACCAGGGGGCTCTCAACCAAAACAACAACAAAAGAGGGGGAGGGGATTCATGGGAGTGATACTCTGTCACTTTGATTTACAGATCCATAAAGAAGTTATTAAACCAAACCTCTTGTTCTTTACTCACAAGCGCTGCTTTGCGATATTTGAGAGATTGAGATTCACCGATGGATTGTGAGGATTTTGTTTTGGCCAAGCAAAAATAAAGCAAGCAAAATGAAGTCTTCTTACACTAAGATAAATCTTTACAATTCTAACTTTAGAACATTTAAACTGAATAATAAAAAGAGGGATTAACAGACAATCACAATTTACAGTTTGCAATAATTTCTGTTGTCTTCTGACCTGCTGCTTGGCCCGGTGCCCGTTTCATGACACTTTCACTTTGTTGACAACCTCTGTCCTCTCTCTGATGCGTTATATGTCTGGAAGTCTTTTTATGCAACACGTACTGACCCACATCATGAAGCATCACATCATCGAATGACACCCTGTATGCAAACAGCCAGCGCATCAGACAAAAGGTTTCACAACTTCTCAGAGAGTTACACACAGATCTGCATCCTTAAAAACATCCAACACATTTAGGATGAACTGGGACAGTTAAGATAAATACTTTATACACAGATCACATCTCTGCAGCCCTGCTCTTCATCTGGTACAAAGACTAAAGGTAGAATATGGGAGGTAGCTTTAGAATAATGGTTTAACTATCATCGAGACGTGATGATCAGAGAGGGGGTCAAGCACAAGAAACAGGGAGAACGGTTGCGTTACTAAAACGTGTTCAATGTGATAACAAGCTGACATGTTGATGAAACATTGTTAATTAAACTGTCGGCCTTGATTCATTCTCTCCCCTCATTCAGTCTACCCATATGCTTTGACTCACGCCAACATGCAGAAAAAGTACAGAAATAAAACTACTGCTACAGATGAAATGCTGGGTATGAATAAGACAGTACACAGATTACAGAGGTAAGGGATTATTTAACGAATTACTTTTACGAGTACATGTCCACTTTTTACAAATACCCTTCAATCCAAAGTTTTCTGATTTTCTTCAGTGTTTCTGGCTCACACCAACACAACGTACGTCCACATTCTTAACAATTGTCACCTTAATGCCCTGACTGAATGTGATTTAAATTTGTTGATGTCCAAACCTTCACAAACTTTCTATATATATCCTTACATTTACTAAAAGTCCCAAATCGCCAAACTCATTAGCATTCATTCCAGACCTTCATTAATCCCGATTAATTAATGAATGCTAACAATCCTAAGCATATTGCATGTGTACCGTCCTAAATCAACTCTATTAATACACAGTTTTTAGTATTTGTAAGTGACTTAAAATGATTTTGATCCCCCAATAGGAAGCACAGCACACAGTTGCTGATGGGCTTGTTGTAGCTATGCTAACATAAATGCTAACAATACCACTGACAAAATAAGAGTCCAATCTTAAGGTTTTAGATGTTGTCATCAAAGTCTTTACATCCCACATGTTATATAATATGGTAACTACAGCTATTCAACTTAATGATATAATTAAAAACATCAAATTAAAATCATTCAGTCATTCTACTCTACATTTCCACTGAAAGTCAGATTTGTTGAAAATTTGCTCGATCCCTTTTCACCCTTTTCAGCTCTAAATAAAAAACACAGTGCTAAAGCTTTCAGAGTTTCCACTTCAGGAGCAAAGAGAAGACAAAAACATGTTTACTTGTTTATCCTTAGGGGTGGAGGCAACTGGGGATAGAAACCAACAAATGGGAAATGCTGTTCTTTTTCACAGTTATCATTAGCTGTAAAAGGTTCAGGCTACACGCTCAGAACATCTCACTGCCTGGAAGTTGTACCAAAGCATCACATTCATTAGAGAAGGATTTTTTAGGTTTTTCTTTAAATCCCAGCAGGACTCATGTCTCATCCCATGAAACAGTCTCCAGAGGGTCCAAACCAGAAAGGACACCTCAGTCCAACACGCCTGCCAGCACATGAGTGTGTGTGTGTGTGTTTGCTA
>NC_089216.1:17500-20000 GCF_963930695.1 Labrus bergylta | reverse complement strand
ACTGTACTGTAATATGTAACCTAGCAACAGTCACTGTACTGTAATATGTAATCTAACAACAGTCACTGTACTGTAATATGTAACCTAGCAACAGTCACTGTACTGTAATATGTAATCTAACAACAGTCACTGTACTGTAATATGTAAGTCACTGTACTGTAATATGTAATCTAACAACAGTCACTGTACTGTAATATGTAACCTAGCAACAGTCACTGTACTGTAATATGTAATCTAACAACAGTCACTGTACTGTAATATGTAACCTAACAACAGTCACTGTACTGTAATATGTAACCTAGCAACAGTCACTGTACTGTAATATGTAATCTAACAACAGTCACTGTACTGTAATATGTAACCTAACAACAGTCACTGTACTGTAATATGTAATCTAACAACAGTCACTGTACTGTAATATGTAACCTAACAACAGTCACTGTACTGTAATATGTAACCTAACAACAGTCACTGTACTGTAATATGTAATCTAACAACAGTCACTGTACTGTAATATGTAATCTAACAACAGTCACTGTACTGTAATATGTAACCTAACAACAGTCACTGTACTGTAATATGTAATCTAACAACAGTCACTGTACTGTAATATGTAACCTAACAACAGTCACTGTACTGTAATATGTAATCTAACAACAGTCACTGTACTGTAATATGTAACCTAACAACAGTCACTGTACTGTAATATGTAACCTAACAACAGTCACTGTACTGTAATATGTAATCTAACAACAGTCACTGTACTGTAATATGTAACCTAGCAACAGTCACTGTACTGTAATATGTAACCTAACAACAGTCACTGTACTGTAATATGTAACCTAACAACAGTCACTGTACTGTAATATGTAAGTCACTGTACTGTAATATGTAATCTAACAACAGTCACTGTACTGTAATATGTAACCTAGCAACAGTCACTGTACTGTAATATGTAATCTAACAACAGTCACTGTACTGTAATATGTAAGTCACTGTACTGTAATATGTAATCTAACAACAGTCACTGTACTGTAATATGTAACCTAGCAACAGTCACTGTACTGTAATATGTAATCTAACAACAGTCACTGTACTGTAATATGTAACCTAACAACAGTCACTGTACTGTAATATGTAATCTAACAACAGTCACTGTACTGTAATATGTAACCTAACAACAGTCACTGTACTGTAATATGTAATCTAACAACAGTCACTGTACTGTAATATGTAATCTAACAACAGTCACTGTACTGTAATATGTAACCTAGCAACAGTCACTGTACTGTAATATGTAACCTAACAACAGTCACTGTACTGTAATATGTAATCTAACAACAGTCACTGTACTGTAATATGTAACCTAGCAACAGTCACTGTACTGTAATATGTAACCTAACAACAGTCACTGTACTGTAATATGTAATCTAACAACAGTCACTGTACTGTAATATGTAACCTAACAACAGTCACTGTACTGTAATATGTAATCTAACAACAGTCACTGTACTGTAATATGTAATCTAACAACAGTCACTGTACTGTAATACTGGATACTGTCTGTAATGCTTCATACAATATTACAGTGTTCCACTTGTATTTTACAATATACAGTACGTATACTTTATACAGTGACATTTTATCTTACTCAATTTTGTGTTTTGCATGACTACCGTATTACTACTATTCCTCACACACACACACTCACACACACACACATACACACACACACACACACACACACACACACACACACACACACTCTGCCCCGCTGTGTTCGCTCTCGCTCTCATCGCTCCCCAATATTAAAAACACATTGAATTAAACACCTGTTGTTGTAATAATGATAACAATAATAAACGTAGGCCTATTTATCGTTATATGCTACGGCACTTTTCAAAACAAAGTTTTTCACAAAGTCAAAACATGTACAGTATGATTCAACATTAAAATCAAGCAATATTATCAACAGAGAAAATACAGGACACATCTTTAACTAAACTAAACTAAAGCTCGTCAAACTTCTCCTCCGATGTCTCCTGTACACACATCCTCCACCCCGCTGTGTTCTCTCTCACTGTCATCACTCCCCGGCTCCTCCCACAGCGCGTCATGTGTGTTGACATTTAAAGGGACAGGTGAACAATTAGAGCTGCGCTCTGAATACTAGACCCCGAATATAAGACGACCCGACTTTTTCGGACCTATTTCGATGGGGAAAAAGGCCGTCTTATATTCGGACCAATATAGTATATTTTTTCCACATAGGACTGCAAGACAACTTCCCAGGGGTGGCAGAGGGCTCCTTTTCACACCTGAACAGGAGGAGGCTATTTGCACCATGGTTGTAGAAGAAAATGCCATAAGACTAAGGGAGATAAAGAGTGCCATTATAGAGGACAACAACATCTTTGAAAACATCCAAACAGTCAGCATCTCAACCACTGACAATGAAAATGATGAATATGAAGCAGCTGTACACTGTTCCATTTGAAAG
>NC_089216.1:0-7500 GCF_963930695.1 Labrus bergylta | reverse complement strand
CTTTACTTCCTGTCCTTAACTTCCTGTCCTTAACTTCCCTTCCTTTACTTCCTGTCCTTAACTTCCTGTCCTTAACTTCCTGTCCTTTACTTCCTGTCCTTTACTTCCTGTCCTTAACTTCCCTTCCTTTACTTCCTGTCCTTTACTTCCTGTCCTTAACTTCCTGTCCTTTACTTCCTGTCCTTTACTTCCTGTCCTCTCCATTCACTGCAGTGTGTTTATAGAGTTTCTTTCATTTAGGACGTCTTCTTGTTTCTGTGAACACGTCTTCTTACTCAGCTTTAATAAAAACAATCATCTTCATCTCCTCGTTGAGAAACACGATCACATCTTCAGACTCATCAAACATTCTCCTGCTCCGACTCCAAACATGAACAGGGATCCGTCTTTGATTAACAGGAAGATGAAAAACAATATATGAATATATATATAAATATAATATGAAAACAATTAATTACAGCCCGTCATGTTGTTTACTAATGTCATCAGCTCAGCGTCTGTCTGCGCTCTGCACACACACAGAGTCACATCGTGGAGGTGACGGACACGGGGACGACTAACCTGACGGGACGGTAACCACGAGAAGGAACGACTTCAAGGCTTAAATCAACAATCTGTAACTCCTCCCCCTTCAGTCGTTTCAGAGTCGATCTATTAGAACAATAACCTCCAACATGGCGTCTCTCTCATGACGTCCACAGAGCGCCACGCTCACCTGTTTTCAGCACGATGTAACTCTGTCAGCAGGTCGAGGTCATCTTTACGGCGCTCGTTCACACAGCAGCCTTCAGATACAAAGCAGACAGTTAGCCCGTCTCTGTACTGTTTGATACGACGGCTGATTTACGACTATCCAGTTGCATGCAGAGACCATCAGGGGCGCCAAAGAGCACCGAACCAAATTCCTACATACTGTTGCTCTAACATGAAACATTCTGAATATTATTGAGGAGCAGTGACTTCCTACAAAGAGAAGTCAAAGTACATCAGGGTTTGTTGTTCTGAGCGCTGTGTTCACACGGCTTCCTTCAGTTTGTTTCACTCAGAGGACCAATCAGAGTCTCTGAAGAGAGACGCACACTGATCTAAGACAGAGCATGGTGGACGTGAAGCACCTTGTATTTAATAATTCAACTGTTTTAACTGCTGGATGTCAGGCTCTGCTGTGTAATCACAATAAGTCACATGGTCGCCTCCTCACTCTCTGAGCTGCGTTGCTTTGTTGTCTTCGTGGAGAGATGTTTCTGTCAATCCGTCCATCCCCCGCTCCAATGTCCCATTATTCCATCTTTCTCCCCCATCGTGATGCTAATGCTAACACGTCTCCATCCATCCATTTATCCATCCATCCATGGCCTTCTGCTCGTCTGACACACATGAAGATTACCCATAATCCCCCATCCCAGGGGTGTGTGTGTGCATCACGTGTGTGTGTGTGTGTGTGTGTGTGTGTGTGTGTGTGTGTGTGTGTGTGTGTGTGTGTGTGTGTGTGTGTGTGTGTGTGTGTTTCACAGTGCGTCACAGTGAGGCAGCGTCAAAGCTTAAAAAGCTTTCCTGGGAAAAAGGCCACGCTGCTGTGTCGCATAAAACCAGGATCACGACAATAAGTTGTTTATCCTTCCACTTCCTGATTCAATTTGTCTTCCAATTACCTCCAACGTCTTCCTGTTTCCATGAACCAATGATGTAGCAGCCAATGGTGCCTGGACTCTTTGTAACCTGCGTTATGTTGTTAAGACGTTTCCTTGGTCTTAAAATACTAATTGGCCAATCAACCGACTCCAATCCGATGGTGAAATACGTTCAAATCATTTAGTTTGGAACATCTATACATGTCTGTGGGCATTTATCAGTTCTGAAGATCTACGTTTCACAGTTATTTGCTGATGAAGAATCCTGTACGCTGCATGTAAAGATTAATGTCATGTGAATGCAGAGAGCAGGTTATGGTCACCTGATCTTATTAAAGACATTCTGCTTGTTTGTCAGCTCGTCCTTCAGCGACTCGCCTGCTGACTCAGAGCGTCTGCAGATGAATGTTTGCACGCACAGATGATTCTGCTGAAGGCCTCGCCATCAGAAGGTAGTAATGATGGACTGCTCACGGCTTTGTGTTCATCAGTCAGAGAAATAAGTGAAATCTATCTGAGTGTCTGAATCTGATGAGATGCTGCTCAGGACTCTCATGATCCAGCACATTCGGCACATTTCACACATTTCTCGCTGATGATGCAAAACATATGAAAAGTGATGGACGTCATCAACACATCGGAGAGATGGTAATGTTCTTTATGAAAGAGATTCAGCTCATTCCTCTCGTGCTGCGGGCGAGGGCACAAGCTGAGAAGACGTAGATTAAATGTAAATGTACGACTGGATGAACATACGGCTTTATGTTCAGAGGCGTCGAGGGAAAGCGGCTTATTTAGCGAGCGGTGATGGATGATGTTTTTCTTGGTTTATATGATTTGTCAGACACATGTAGGATATCAGATTTAAGATGGTCCACAAGGGAAGAGGGGGGGATTTAATTCCCTTCAGTATCACTTCAGTAATCTGCAGGACTTTCTCCTTCTTTGAATATTGTCAGACACAAACGTGACGCTCATGCAGATCTGGAGGAGGTGATGTGAGGCTTTGTCAACTCTAATGCTGCAAACCAACACAGTATACAGAAGCTTCCTGCTTTCCTTAAGAGTATGCTGTTTCAGAGGCTTACATTCGATAAGATCTTAGGTTTAGTCGTTTCCACTTTGGGAAGGCGGGAGCAAACTAAACGCCATCCAATAGAAACCCTCCGCTTTCTGTTCCAGCAGAAAAGAGGTTTATAAAAGTGGATTCATCCCAAACATATGAACATAAACCTGAGAGATGGGTCTCTTCTATTCTAATGTTTTGATTGGATGGGACTACCCGTCACATTTCAGTTTGGACTAACAAGTCTCTCTGTTTCGTTAACCTACTTCGTTCTCTCCGTTTGTCTGTTGCCTTTGAACAAAGACAAACCTGCTGCTGATGATCAAGTCGTTTCTGCTCACACCCAGGCGTAATATTGTGAACATTTCCCTTTTGCTTTAGTCACTTTTTTTACAATAAAATAGGTCATTGCTTCTCCTGTGTATTATTTAATTCATACTGTAGCACACTTTGTGGTTATCCTGTTTTTTTCTATTTAACCAGGGAAGAAACTTTTTGAGATTAAAAATCTTTTTATCAAAACTTTCAGCAGCTGACTGTTAAAATAATTCAATAAAATCCCCAGAATACAACTTAAAGGCGGAGTCAGCAGAAATGTTTGTGAATCGCCCCCAGAAGCCCCGCCCACTGCAGGACGTAGTGTGTACGTTTACTGCTTTCTATCTATACTGCAAGCTAACACACGCTAGCACGAGCTAACCGCCGGTGTTTGTCACCTTCCTGTCCAACAGGAAGTAGACCAGAAACGTCCCGAGTCAACCAGAACGAAAGCAGAACAGTAAAATCCAGTCAGAGGACAGAGCCTCTGCAGACACCACCACATATGTATGGAGGCCCAGAAGGGACGATGGAGCAGCTTCACTTTAGGAGAAGTCTGTCTTTTATTTTGAAGGAACATGATACTGACTTTAACTTTAAGTACTGAATAACTCTTATCCTTCATCAAATCAAAACTGATGAGTCATCAAAACATTCACCCCCCCGTACAGTGTGTGTCCATCCAGACATGAGCTAATCACACCTATTTGGTTTTTTGAACCAGGCTGTAAACATGTTCATCTCTGCTGTAAAAACAGGCTTTTTAGAATGGGTGTGTATGTGACTTCCTGTGCTTCTGCAGCCAGCCTCTAGTGGACACTCCAGGAAACTGCAGGAGGTTACACTTCAGCATCAGATTCATGTTTCTACGGAGGATGCTGCTTGGTGAAAACACAAAATAACAAGTCAAGTATATGTAATTTAAAATGGTGATTAATTATTTGTGGTAAGATGTTAAATCAAAAGAAACCAAGTGAACGCATTCAAAACCAAAGTCTTTAATAATCAAATGAAGAGTATGGAAACACAACAACAGTCCTGGCAGGATGTGAAGTTGGATCAGTGTGCAGCAGGAACCAGAATCCCCCCGTTTCTTTAATAATTCTTTCAGAAGAAATGTTTCAAAGAGTCAGTTTTTGAATCGCTGCCCTGCTCGTCGGTTCACACTGCCAACTCAGAGATCACACACACTGTTTTCTTGCTCTGTGGTTTCTTTCTTTTTTGGATAATATTTCAAAAACAGTTTGTCTTTGCTGCAGGGTTAGAAACACATTTTGTTCTTTTGGACTTGATCCACAGAGGACATCCTCCACTATCTGCATTGAAGGGTGACGATGTTCTGTTTCTTCTTTAAGCCAAGTGAAAGCTCTTAGGAATCAATCAGTCATTTAAGTAACACACAAACATACATCATTTGTTTGAAAGGAGAGAGTGCAGAGCAGTCAGCTCGTTAATAACGTTAACTTGAGTAATTTGGGTCAGTTTGACAGTCAAGCACGAGTTCAGAGGCTGGCAGCCATGTTGGAATAAACCCTAACCTACTCTCTGTCCATATTGTGTTCAATGTTTTGACGCGCTGTCTCAAGCACATGGTGTAAAGGGATTGGGGGCGTGTCCAACAGCACACAATCTGGGCGCTAAGCGAGGCGCAGGGCACATGGAGGTTGGATAAAGATGTCATAGGCGCCCACGGGCTTCTGAGAAGGACTGGATCGCTAACTTCTAATAAAAACAATTGATTTTAAAAAGGTAAAGCACTAAACGTATTGTAGAAGTGGTGTTCATGTGGATGTTGAGAAGATATAAGAAAGACAGACGTGCAGATGATGGTGGGATGAGAGAGACAGAGAGAGAGAGAGAGAGCCACACTTTAAGCCCTCAGGTGCTCTGAGCCTGTTGCCTGACTTTAAAGGTGAGGCAGTGACTCAGTCCCTCGCTATGGTCTCGTCCTCTTGTGTTACCTATTCACCAGATTAAGGATGAAGGTGCTCCCTCAGAATTCATCTTACTATCGGCCTGTTTTAATCCTGAACACTTTCAAGGCTAACCATTGCTAGCACGAGGAAAGGTCGCTCTCTTTGTTGCACCATTAATAGTAAAAAAGACTGAACTTGTGTTCCTCCTCTGCTGAATCAATCTGACCTTTCAGTCCACATCGATCAGCTGAGAGGACTCCGCGGCCCCCCAGGAGTTAGTGTCCAACTTTATTTACTTCTCTTCCATAGAGCTAACTCAATACAGATCAGGGCTGTTCGATTAGTTTGTCAGAGAAGAACTGTTAATCCACACTGCCAGCCGACTAAAGCCAACCTTATTCATTCAGCAGCTGATCATTGATCTGCAGCTTTAGAAAGTGGGCCTGTCTAAACACTGGATCCATGCATCATTTTGAAGTGGGCACCACTGAGGCATGTAGCTGCGCCTAGCAACAAAACCCTTATTGTCTAACTGTCAGGTCTCATCCCTCCATTTTCTTCCTCTCACTGAGCTCCGGTTGCGGTGGCGACCCGACCCAGACGTTCCTCTCCCCAGAAACGTCTGCCAGCTCCTCCTGGGGGACTCGGAGGCGTTCCCAGACCAGACTGGATATATGATCCGTCCAGTGAACTCTGGGTCTACCCCTGGGTGAGGAAAGGGAAAGGGAAGGAGAGCTAACCCTAACATCTTCTCTTTGAATAATGCAGCACATTGATTTCTTTGATCACTTTTGCGTCTGTCAGAGATTGTTGGTGTTTCTATGTTTATAATAAACAAGCTGGAAACCATCTTACCAGTATGTGTGTGTGTGTGTGTGTGTGTGTGTGTGTGTGTGTGTGTGTGTGTGTGTGTGTGTGTGTGTGTGTGTGTGTGTGTGTGTGTGTGTGTGTGTGTGTCAACACGTGAGGGGGCTTTCATTTCCATTTGAAAGCATTGTTGTGTGTCCTATTTGTACATGTTGGCACACTTGCTTTTCTTATATAATCGCCTTTTGTGGCTCTGAGAGAAAAACAAGTTGTAATCTGGCCCTGAGCTCTGCACAGAACAGAGTCGTCATTATGGATGTGTGCAGGATGTTTTACACCATGTTGCTGTTGTTCTGCTGCAGGTTCATTGTTTGTATTTAGCTGTTTGATTTAGCGGGGTGTTAATAAGTCTGTAATCAGCAGTGTTCAGAGTCAGAGATGCATGCAGAGTGTTCTCCACACATACTGAACAACCATCTTTGATTCATTGTGACGTGTTTTTAAACTTGAAACGCTTCATATTCTGAATATCTGAGGTATCGAAGCTAAACGTCAATCAATCAATCTGTATTTCTATAGCACATTTAAAACAACCTTGATTGACTGGTCAACACTGGTCAACCCCAAAATACAAAGAATTAGAATAATCCCACGTTCAAAAGTCTCCTGAGGTAAGACAGGACGTAAAAAGAACGGCGTGTAAGTGGCGACAGAGTCTGATTAACGGCACTGTGACGAGAACTGACACAAATGTTCTGCATTTCAGTGTTTTTATTTGTTTTGGAGCGACTAATCAACAGAAGGCTTCTCCACCCTCACAACACGTCTCTTTAACAGACGTTACTAAGCTCCGCCCCTGAGTGTTCTCGTTCATGACCTCTGATCTTCATGTTATTCTGCTTCATGGAGCCTTTATTTAAATCACTTAAAGATGACAGAGTTTGTGTCAGATGTAAAAATATAAACGTTTCAATGGATTTATTTTATCAGTGCTGTCAGGATGAACTAGTTAATCACTGCTGTAGGTGGCGCTATGCCTCCTCTCAGCTGGTTACTGTCCAACCTTCTTCCTGTTGATCAATCAAATCAATCAATCAAACTTTATTTATATATCACTTTTCATACAATAACTGTATCCCAAAGTGATTTACATCAACATGACCCCCCCTCCCCCCCCCCCCCCCCCCCCCCACCCCACCCCTACCTCACAATCCAAAAACTAAGATAATAACTAGATAAGAACAGGAACTGAGGAAACACAGGAGGTTGAAAATGTAATAAAACCAGATGAAATGAGATTCAGTTAAAAGCTCTACTAAAGGTTTACATTGTGTTCTGCCCTCAGGTCTCCTCGTTCCACAGACGGGATCAATCGCATCTCAAACCAAACAACCAACAAACTGTAGACAGCATTACAGCTCTGTATGATTTGGGTTTACTCACCGGCCAATTTATCAAGTCCACATGGACACGGCCCCCCTTCATAGAACCCCCACATGAGGCGATCTAATGAGGACCCATGAAAGCAGGGCGACACACACACTGAGCTTGCACTAAGCAGGGCTGAGGCGTGTCATCCTGCTGGGAATTGAACCATGAACAGTGGACTTCTGGAATGATTACCGACAGCTGTTTGTTTCATGTGGACTGTAAAGAGTCCAGCAGAACTTTTCATATAAAGGTTCTTCAGAGAACACAGACTGGATCAGTTTCTGCTTGTTCAAACTGAAATTCATGCCAGGGTTTATTTTTAATGTGTTAG